>NC_134570.1:33643862-33813862 GCF_050947875.1 Dermacentor variabilis | reverse complement strand
CGTTCATGTGCGCATGCAGAAGAACGTACACATGTTAGCAACACTCCATCCATGGCGTGTTACTAACAGACTTAAAATTAACGTGAAGAAAATGAGTGGGGTGTCGTTTAACAGAAGGTAACTTTAATTGCACTTTGTTGGGTGATGGTGTTCGTCGTGCGCTTGTCCGAGACCTTGGGGTTAATGCAGATTCAAGGGTGGATTTTCACCTTGATGTATCGTGTATTGTCAGTCATGCCACGAAGCATTTAGGGTTCATATCTAGACTTACAAAGAAGTTTCGGCATCCCGATTGTTTCAAAACGTTGTTCCACGCACTAGTCAGACCGCGGTTAGAGTCTGCTTTTATACTGTGTGCAATTTTATTAGAATCCATAAAAGTAACTTAATAGAAGCCGACCAGCATCGATTCGTGCGCACTTACTACGATAGACGCATTCGTCGACGTCGACACTATCACTACTCAAATAAGACTCAAGACTTAGGTATGCTCTCTTTGCGTGACGGGAGACTCGTGGGTGACGTAAGGTTCTTGCGACAAATGGCGCGTGGCCTGATTGTCATCTGTCACTAGCATCGTTGCAGTTTCGGGTTCCGTCACGGAAAACCACCAAGTGTTTTGACGTGTTTTACCCTAATATGTCTCTAACTTGCCTCATGACACGGTACGGCAGCTGTACAATTCCCTTTGACATGGATATTTTCAATTCACTGTCTCTATAAAGTTGGTGCACGGGATGCCTGACGTAACTGAGTTCCAGCAAGCACATAAGCTTCTCATAGAAACCCATGCCTTGCATATTTACTTCAGCACGTTACATTGGTGGAAATGCTGTTTTGTTTTCATATTTCATTATGTTCATGTTCTTGTATGTACTAGTGACCTGTCGCCAAGGCTTTACAGCTGTTGACAGAAATAAAGAATAAACGATGGCCTTACTGCCTGCCACCAATTCGCCGTGCAAGCTCATCCAAATAAGTACCATACGTTAAAACATAGCATCGGTTTAGGCTCTTTTGGTCTACAGCGTGCATGGTGAGAGTCCTACCCACCACACAGTGCTAACGCTGACGCGCTAGCTCGCCAGCATTCCTCGACTGAATTCATTACACATTGTACACCGGGACGGAAGAAGCAAAGATGAGTAAGGCTGCACCTGTATTCTTCTGTTGCTGTTTCATCCTTCCAAGTTAAAAAACAAGATGCAGAGCGGAGAAAATACGATACCATCGCCCTCACTTTATGGCAGTAGAATGAAGCTCGGCTCACAATGTCTGCAAAAGTTAACGAAGTTGTTGGCGTGCTTTGGGAATAAATGGGGGAAAAGAAGGTAAAAATGACAGCACGTTAGGCCGCATGCCTGCCACAGGAGCTTCTTAAACAAATCGCCAGACTTCCGTTTTTAGAGCTTAAATCCTTCGCAAAGCGACGTTATCAGAACGACCAGGATTTCTTAAGTTTTCCTTTTTTCATTTCTTTCCCGCTGTTTTTCTTCACAGGTGCAAACCAACGAATGAACTTATACCGACGAGGGAACGGCACCCTTGAGAAAACGACACGTTTTTCTTGTCGAAAAATCGATTGGGCGCTTTAATGAAAGCGCCCGCCATCTGGTCCTTTCACATAAGGATTCGCGAAGAAATTCTGTGGAAAATATGCCGCGTTGACTAGCATTAACATCGGCACGTTTCATATTTATTTCCGATTATCTCAAGAAAGCTTTAACCTTCGCGAAATACCGAGTCGAGCGTAGGCGTATAGACGGCAACAGTCGCGTCGGTGGCGCCATCGTCTGGCACCGCGTTTCACAAGTGAGAACGCACAGCTAGTATTGCAGCGGCCGACCGTATTCTTGCGCGCATTGGCACACGAATGTGGACGCGCCGTGTGCCCATGCCTGACCGATCACCCGGAAATTGTATGCGCCCCTGTGACGCAAGGAGTTTAGAAGCCGTAAATGTGTTTAGACATTGGGTAATATTCGTCTCTGCACACGCCTCATATCAACAATCTTCCCTCGCCAAGCACCATACATTGCCTTCGACCTCGTCACACACACCTGCTGACAGCTAGCTGTGCAGGTGACGAGGCTCGCGTCATCCGCTATTGCCGTCACTTCGCTAACTCAAACAAGTTTCGCGTCATTCATAGAGTCCAACATTGCGTTGAATAAGCGGGCTTTCTTTCGCTGCAATTGCATGGACACTCCGGGCGCACTTTCCGCCGTCGCCGTGCAGTCCCGGATAAAGTCAAAGTGCGAAGAGAACAAACGGGTTACGCACCTTGCGTCGGTGGTTATGTAATATATGTTCTGCGGGTGGGAGAGCAGGAAAGCGATGGTGAGCCGAGAAGAGCACCGGCTTCATGCGCCTATTGAAGGCCGTGTAATCTTACACTCTTGAAGACGCGGCCCAAGTGAAGTGATAAAGGAAGCGGCAGTACGGAATGTTAGCTTTGGGACAAGTACGCATACTCCCCGCTGTACTTCCCTTCTCATCTCGCCGGCGTTGTGACAGCGAGTGATATTGGTCATCGAGCGAGATCTGTTCGCGTTTGTCTGCATACGTGTGAAAACATGCCTGTTTGGTTAGTGAGAGAACGTTTACCGAAATTTAATGCGGCCTAAATAAATATACAGCTTACTTCATGAGGTTGTCTAATACTTTGCTATCGCTATGAAATCTTCGCATTTCAGACCGAAACAGCGACTTTCTCGCAATTTCCTTTTCCCTCAAAGTTAAGGGTGCGGCTACGCCAGCAAGTGCGGCTCTTAAACGAGTCTACACGGCACTTTTCGCGTGGGAGAAATGGGCTCTCTTCAAGCACGTCGAAGCATTCAAGAGTCAGAGGAGGTGCGGCGTAAATGCGAAAAGAGAGGAGGAAAGCGGTATCGTCCATCTTGGGCCATTCGACCGGCAGTGCCTCGCACACGTGTCGCGACAGCTTGCGTATGTGCGCCGTGACAACTCAGGCGCAATGAACAGCCCCACAGCGAGTGCCACGGGGGCGGAATTTATTGAGGCGATCGAACGCGAACAAAGACGGTGTCCAGTCGGGATGCTTCTGACGATGTCCGTCCGGTTTCTGATTGCTTTTGTCGCACAAGCGTTCTTTACAGCGCTGGCGTTAGTGCGGTGTATACCCGGCGAAATATCTGCACGAAAACTCAAACGGCCGGAAGTATATGGCAGTGAACGATGAATGACGTTTGAGTGGACAGGCGTTATCGTTTCCATAAACGCGAAATACCGAATGGACTTGCTGCGACTTGCTACTGTGTTACAGAAGTCTTGCGAGATGATCTGTTTGCAGACCGAGGGACGCTGTAGCGGATGAAAGCCGACATGCCCGACCACGCGCATTGTGCAACATTTTCGATGTTTATACAGTTACAAGAGTGCAGAAGGCCGTACATCATATATTTTTGGCTTCGTAGCACTTCCTGTTTCCCCTGACTCTTCGTTTCCCGATGCTTCAGGATTGAAACGGAGCGCTCTTTCCAGGCTTTCGTTTTATCATTATATTTCATTTCGCTGTGTGGGGTACTTTGGTTGCCGCAGTATATAGTGTGAGCTTATTGCCTACATTTCTGTCCTGCTCCAATTCTGGCACAGTTGCACTCGGCATGTTCATAGTTTCTTTCTTTTAATTCCCATAGACTGTCCTGCCTCCTTTCCAGTTTCCTGTCCGACACATTTTCTTTGCGGAAGGCGGATGTTGTGCCCCTTTTCCGGGGCAGCCGTCATTCAGCCTAATCGTCCCGATTCCTTCGAGCTACGTTGTTCTGCTCCAACAACAACAATAATAATAATAACAGTGACAACAACAGCGACAGTAACAACGTCGAAGAAAGTTTGACAGAGCGGCGTTATTGTCGCCGAGCCCCAGCATCCGTCTCAAGCCAAGCGTCGACAACGTTGGGGCGGTTTTCTTCTAAGCGTAAATTCATTCTTCGACCATGCGTGGTTCCGCAAGAGCAATACGAAATGCAGCCTGCATCCGACGAATTGAAGCTTGGGTGCAACGAGCATCAAAAAGAAAGTCACAACGCATGTAGTCTGTGTTCATTGTATAACGAACTTTGACCATCGGCGCCACAGAGGTAAGAACATGCGCTTTAGCGGCAACGTGTGCCACATCGCGACTTGAGCTAACGCTGCGACCGGAAATATTTTTATTGAAATATTAGTATTTAGGATGCTACAGTTTTACAGAGTGTATTTATACACAGCCCATACGGGCACAAGAACACGGATGTTTTCTCTGTATGGCTGACACTAACAAGCAAGGATGCATGACGGCAGTGAACAATAACGCACAAGTTGACAGTCTCCGAACTAGTATGTATTAGACCTCGACTAACCTGACGGCTTACGGCTAATTCAACTGGTGATTTCATCAGAGTTGCCTCGATCCTCGACCAACTGCCTGTACAACGCTGATAATTTAAGGCGAAATCCCTAAATGGCTCGCTGCAATGGCTCATACCCGGAAAAAAAGAAAAAAAAACGGCGTTAGACCAGTGATGCAAAAAGTCAGCGATGCAAAAATATCATCATTAGGAATGGTTCATGCCCGCGTAAGCAAGCAAATATGTAATGGCTGAATATGAATGAAGAAACGAAAAAAAAAAGAACGAAACAACACAGAAAAAAATACACCGAAAGAGAGAACCAAAGAAAGAAAGACGGAAAGAAAGAGAAAACGAAAGAAAGAACGAAAGAACCTCTAGGTTGTGCATTAGGTGCTCGCATGTGTCGTTGAGGAAGTTGACCTACAGTGCCATGCGTTTACTTCACACTGCATGCCGCTCGTTATGTCTTGCAAGAAGTCTGGCTCCACCCTCCCCCCCCCCCCCCCCTCCTCTCGATCGTATAACTTAATGCATCACCACGTGCGCAGCAGGATTTCGCCTTCACGTGCTGCAGGATTGCAACATGCTGCCAAATTTGTTTCAAGCGCTAAAAAAAAAAAAGAAGTCCTGCCACCCCACTCCAAGCTCCTTCGCTACCCTATATCTAAAAATAACATAAAATAAAGTGGGGGCAAGCCCGCTCCTACTTCAAGCAATAACGGGCATGAAAGCCAATCGAAAATAAATGAAAAAGGGGCATAGAGCAACCCAGAGCAGTAATTTAGGAGAAAAAGCCAATTACTGATTTGGGTTGCTTTATGCCCCTTTTCATTTGCCACCCCACCCCAAGCAACTCATAAGTTCTAACGCCCTTCACAAGTCCTAGGGGGCTCTGTTCTATCTCTGCCTGATATGTACCCACGACATTGCAATCGCTCCACTATAACCACTGTAATACTTTCGCTTTTCCTTTCCCACAATAAAACCGTCCCAAAAAGTTTTGGATGCAATACCCACAAAATGATTCTCGATTTGGGAACCTCCTATATATATGTAGCTGGCCTGTGACGTGTAACCGGTAAAACGCTACCGGACAAAACAAAATAACATTACGTATTACTGGCTGAAATATACCGCGCAAATAAGTTATCTATTAGAGTGAGGTGTACGCGGTAACCTCTGTTTCATAAACATTTATAATTACGCTTCAATGAAAGCAAGTCGGGGGCTCTGACAGAGCCTACGCTGCTGGATGCTTTGACATTTCATATCGACCACGCCATCGCACGCCAGCCGTCACCGACGTCCGCTTTCACACCGTCGCCGCACGAAAGCCGTTGCGGAACCCTCATTAACAGCTTCGCTGCAAGACTGCTCAGCGATGGGTCGAGGCGAAAGTACGTACTGTATATGTCCGTACAGCCGGTAGAAGTCACGCTACACGGCATCGATTCCTTACACTCACAACTCTAGATTTTAGGCACACACACACGTACTCTCTCTCTCTCTCTCTCTCTCGAGGAAAAGCGGAGCTGAATTGTTAAAGCAAACAACTTTCTTTGGCCCTATTGACCGTTTTGGTGGTTGGTCGGTGGCCAATGGTAGGACTCGACGAAGCAAACGTTCGTTCTCTCTCTCTCTCTCTCTTCCTCTCCCTTGTTCGTTCGTTTGTTCTATTTTTTTGTTTGTTCGTTTGTTCTAGTTTATTCGTTAACATTGGCAATCACCGTGGACGGCTTCTCCGCATTTTTTAAAGCATCCGCAGGAATGCGCTGAAGTGGTGCACTCGGACTGACACTTAACGCGCAGAGCCAGAACATACTGAAGTGGCATCTCACGACCAACAGCTTTCGCCTGTGCTAAAACGGCGTGTGTAAGGCGGATACAATGTTGTATACTTTAATGTACCGCTTGTTTTTAAACAAGGGGAGAGAGAGAGAGATTAATAATATCTGAAGAGTTTAGCCTAGAGACTAACAGGCCTGGCACGCTTTCATACCCCAGTTGAGACGGTGACGGATGATAGAAGAAAGTTGGTAGAAAAAAGCCCGCAGACACTAACACGAACGATACATCCAGAGTCGCTATGCGGCTTGATGCAAAGGCTGCGCAATACCGCACAACACTAAATATCGCCTCGGAGACGCAAGAGCGCTCGCACGCGGCACGTACGGCTCTCGAGATAAGCAACGCAAACACCAATCACGAGCAATGGGTGCGAAGGGTGTGGCGCCCACTCTGAAACCGCCGCACTCTACGTAACGTACCACGTGTACTTAGCAGCTGCGAGCAAAGAGTCTGCGCGGTGCAGGCCCGGCAACAGCAGAATGCGGAAACTAGGTTTGGTCACACCGCGGAGTGCTTCCTATTTTTTTTCCCCTGCTGTCCGAGTGCCTTGGCGGCCACGCGTACTCTCCGGGTAAACACACAACACGACGGGCGCTACTTTTTTTGTATTTCTCTCTCCGTCCGGTACGGCGGGGGTCGAGTTTACATCGTTTCGAGCACCGTGAGTAAGCGGGCTGGTCGATAAAGGATGTACGCACATTTCCTTATTACATCACTTCTACAACACGTATGCGTACGTCGCCTGTGGTGTACACGAAACAAATGTGCACAAAAGCGTATACATAATTAACGCGCTCGCTACAGTACAATACGTACAATGCGTGTGACCACTGAACGGCGACACGATATAGCTTTTTTTTTTTTTTTCCACAGAAACCACGGATGTCACACGCGTCGAAATTTCGCAAAAGATGGGCAGCCGCAGAGCAGCGAAGGAACGGCCGTGACTGATTGACATGCGACTAATTGCTGAAACAACAGAACGAGCCGTTTTGCTAGTGTCTATTAGAGACCAATGTCTTTCTTGCCAAGTTTACCTCCTTACTTCTCTACATTTTTTTTCATATTACCCGTTGTTATCATCATCTTGTTATCATCGTTTGAACAGTGAACAAAGCATTGTATATAGAGAAGCAGGCAATACAATAGCTGCCAACGTTTGGAATTTCATTCAAATAAATTAATCGAGACAAACCGCGGTGTTCTTGCCTATTGCAGTGACGTACGTCTAAGAGAAAGAAAAGATGCATAGAAAGGCAAGGAGGTTAACTAGAGGAAGTTCCGGTGGTTGGCTACCCTGTTCGAAGGAAGTAGTACGGGGATAGAAAAAAAAAGTCGCAGTTTTGCTCGAAAGGGGTAGCACCGACTGCGATAGCAAATTAGTAAATACCTATACGAAGCAAGGATAGTAGTATTATAGGTCACATGAATTTGTAAACATTCGCTTACTAACTAAATTAATAATGATAGAATATGTAAGCGCGACTGAAAGGGGACGCAGAAAGAAACACACACAGAGACAACGCTGTCTCTGTGTGTCTGTTTATTTCTACATCCTCGTTCAGTCGCGCTTACACATTCCAGCATAGATTCAAACCAACTAGCCCGTCAATGTGTTTTAACTAAATTAACAAGCACGATGCCACGCGCGCACAGGTAAACATGAATACATATCGCTCGATGAGCGCGGAAACTCGCTGTCAAAGTGCTAGAGTGGGGAATCGCGGCAGCAGCAGCGATCGAACTGACCGTCGTGCACCTCTCGCTTGAAGGCGAACGAAACGTCGAAAGCACAGTGCACACGAATCTACTGGCACTACGCGCACTCTGCAAAAATCGCAGATCGCTGTGACGATGAGGCCCGCGCCCTCACGGCCACGCTGTAAGCAGCAGCCACCGGAGAAGAACGCACCCCCGTCCCCACACCTCGCCGGCTCGCCCTCACATATACAGCATATATATATATATATATATATATATATATATATATATATATATATATATATATACAGCGCGCGGCGAACATCTTATCGCCCTTAGAATTTACACGGAACCTCACGGCAACGGCAACGGCGACAGCAGGAGCGCCGGGAGCGTCCATATAATTATAATAATATAATAATTATATATACTGTAATATAATATATAATATAAAAGAGAAAGCTAGTGGTATGATAGAGAGAGAGAGAGACGAGCCCAAACAAAGCATCACTATTTGTTGCTGGGCTAGTCGGACCACTCTTAATGCGGCGCAATGGGACGCGAGATAAAGTGCAAATAAGACCGGGAAGGCAAAGATCGCGAGCGACGCTCTTTCCTGTCGTAGAATCGCGATACTATACATACGCATTTGCACAAACAGAAGCGCTTTTGCTGCGGGGAAGGAACCGGTCGCCTTGCGTAAAGGTTACGCAACAAACCGAGAGACGAAAGAACAGAACGCGAGAGCGAGGCGCGGTGAATCAAATAATAACGTGCTACGACGGAAGGCGTCTCGGAGAGAAAAGATGCGAAGGTCGATGAAGGTCGAAGCGGCGCGCTGAGTGCGGGCGCGTGTGTGTGTGTGCGACATCGAATATGCGCATCCCCAAACGCGGCTCTCCTATCGAAGAACAGCTGCCAGCAACACGACCGCGCACTCGCGGGCCAGAGTGCACGGGGTGTGCGCCTACGGCGAGGGGGGAAGACCCCGCTATCGCGTCTTTCCAAGTGGATGACTGGAAATCCTAGACGAAAGGGGAAAGGAACTAAAAGAAAAAAATAATAACGAACAAAGGAAACACGACCCTGCTGATGCCGAAATGCATTCGTCTTGGTCGGCCGACCGGCAGCGCTTTAAGAACCGCAGGAGAAAGTACGCCTAAGGGACAAGTTGCTGACGACGCCGTCAATATTGAGACCTCTTGCCTATCTGAACCTCTCAAGCCCGTATTTCTATACTTTCCTTCGTTATGCGTTGATATATATATATATATATATATATATATATATATATATATATATATATATATATATATATATATATATATAGAGAGAGAGAGAGAGAGAGAGAGAGAGAGAGAGACCAGCAGCAAGCGGCGCAGAATGTCTCCTATGCGCGCATGACTGTGTTTTGTCGTCTGCGGACGAAGCTTCGGCCTTACCTACACAGGGCGGCCACCGTTTACTTTTATCTTTTACATTTCCCGCGGCGGTCCTTCGTTATCTCTCTCTTTCCCTCAATTTTTTTGTTGTTCAGATATTTCCGATATTTTGCGTTTCGTTCACTTTCGTCATGCATTGTCTTTTCGACCACTTTCCTTTAGTGTATCAGGTTGCTTCGAGCTTCAGGCTTAAAAACACTCTCGCGACGCCTGTATTTCGAAACCGCCCTCACTTGGCGACGTTGACTTTTCGCACGAGCGCTATGCAAAGTACCTTTCTGAGGTCATGTTGGGCAACATTGGCGAAGGTTCGTGCGGTCGCTGCAGCCATCGCTTTCTGAAGCACGATGTCAGAAGGGCCGAGAAGGGGCTGGTTCCTCTGAAAACTTAATCAAGTGACAAGACCGGGAGAGATTTTACTGAAAACTGAAGATGTCAGCCTTGCTACATGTAAGACTGACGTGGATATGCAGACTTTGCTACTTGAGATAGGCTGATTGAAATTAAGTGAAGAGGACGCGAAACTATAGTAAATAAAGATATAATAAGAAGCCTAGATGATAAAAGTGCCTATAAGGCCTGACTGGTGCAAGTAAAGCTCAGGGCCTTTGTGGCTCGAATTACGTTCTCATTTCTCCCACGGAGTCCCCGAAATTTATTGGTCCGTGGCTGTACGCGTTTTTCAAGTCACTGCTTTGCTGCTTCATAAAACAGTGCAGCGACGCACCGTTACTGACATAACAGTATTATTAACATAAAAGTAGGTATTTCAATACGATGTAATCGCTATACGGGAGGGAAGGAGGAAAAGAAGGAAGGAAAGGTAGGGAGGCCATCCAGACGCGCGTCCGGTTTTCTACCGCACACGGGGGAAGGTGTATAAGGGATGAAAAGAAAGGAAGGAGAGGGAGGGAAGCAAGTACTCTCAGTGCGAACACGAGCGGTTTTCCATCACTTCACGCCTGCAATCGGTCACTGAGGCCAGTCGATTTCATGAATTGTAGCGGAGCCCGCGTCGCTTTGTAAGCATGCGAGGCGTGGGGCGATGGTTCGAGAATTTTGGTTTCTGAAAATCGCTATAGTAGCGTTCATGGCGTGTGCGGCTGCGCTGGGTGCAGCAAAAAGAAAAAAAAAACACCGTCACACAACCTTCATATAACCGGTTTTGTGAATCTTGCGCTTTTATATGGGCATGAAGAGAGAGAGAAAGAGAGAGAGAGAGAAGTTTATTTACAGAAAGGCAGAGAGGTCGGCCTGAGCTATAACTCGGCTTGAAGAAACATATCAAATCCCCTCTCTAACGCTGCTCTCAAGTGTTCTACGTACACGCATTTGTAATCTGAACAAGCTTACGGAAATACAAACGCTCAGAGTAAGCTCTTCTACATATTAACGAGCACGCGTACCCTGCGGTGGTTTCAAACACGCCCCCGTGCGCTGAGGCACAAAGTCACGCTCGCTCCAGTGCGCGCCGCTGGCAGTTCTCGCAAAACGCACGAAGCAAGCGAACGCGTCCCTCGCGCGAAATCCCGGTTAAGCAAGTGGCAACTAAACAGCAGTTGTGATTTTCGTATAAACGATACCTAACGACACATTGCAACACGTCCCAAAGAAGAAGACGAACACGAGAATCATTCACGTATAGAGGGGGAATGTTTGTTAATTTTTTTCGAAACAACGGTAACCGCGGCGCGATTACATCGAGAGTGCGAAGGAATAGACGGAACCAGCGGTGCTCGACGCGTGTTGCAAAACACGCTCATTCGAGTGCAGAATGTATTGCTCGCTTATTTTCCTAATTTCGTAACAAGCCAACAGCAACAAAGACAACAACCACCGGGAAAGACCCGCCCTGATAACGCGCATTCGGCTACAAAACCGAGATGCGCACCCGCGTATAAGGGCGCAGCGATTTCGCGTTAACGAATTCGACGCTTCGGGCGAAGGAGTTTTCGTGCATACGTCTTCAGTGACGGCTGCTCGCGACGGCTTCCACAACGAGCTCGGCGTCAAAAACAGCCTGGGCGGAGAGACCGCAAGTCTCAAACAAACAAACAAACAAGATAGATAACAGAGAGAGAGAGAGAGAGAGACAAAAAGAAAGCTAAGCAACACGGGAAACGTTTATTCCACTCAACTGTGATAGGCTGCGGGAGAAATTCATCCTCAGCGGACACCAAAAAATAAGCAAACAAACAAAAAAAAGTACGCGCAATCTGACGAACAGAGAGCACCCCGGGAAAAGAATGAACAAGGAAACACCAATTATCGTGTGCATTCGGAGAAAGGGGTTGAGAGAAACAAAAAAAATTATTCGCGACGAAGCCATCGATGTATACAAAACAAGTTGGGCGCGGCGTTTTCTGCCCAGTGAACGAACCGGCGGTGACGTGCGGAGCCAATTACACAAGAGCTTAGTCAAGAAACGAGCAAGACAACAGAAAAGTAGCGCACGATTCACGCTCGGCTGGCCAATTCGTTTTTCTCCCGTCCCTTTAGTCACGTTTCGACCCTCGGTCCGACTTTGCTCCAGAAGTCGGAATGCGTATAGGGACGCGTTTTCTCTCTCTTTTTTTCTTTCTTCCTCGTTCAGGGTATATATTTTCTCGTTCTTTGTCCAACACGCTAACCGATCCGAGTTTCCCGAGAGCTTGCGAGCGTGCTCGCCGAATACGGGCTTGCTGGCTCCTGATTATCCACCAAGCGCCAGCGGAGGAGACAGGCTGGTTTGTTTTGAGGAGTTCGGGTGGAAGGCAAGCCAAGCCAAGCCGACCAGACTCGAGACGGGCGTGCTGGCTCCTGATTATCCAACAAGCGCCATCGGAGGAGACAGGCTGGTTTGTTTTGAGGAGTTCGGGTGGAAGGCAAGCCAAGCCAAGCCGACCAGACTCGAGCACGCGCGTTGTGCTCGAAGCCTAATAACGGCGCGTTCTCGTCCCTAAACAGAGCAATACAGTCACGCCTGTACGATGCAGCGGCACGTGTATTGCACATGGAGCTCTCGACAGCGTTGACTTCCTCGTGCCTGTCGTTTGCGTGGAACAGCTCTCTTATTACACGCTGCAGTGGTCCCGTCGTCGTCGTGACAACGTGAAACCCGCTTCCTTCATCTTTTTTTTTTCATTATTTTACCTCAACAAGTGTGCGAAGTTGAACTATAGCTAGTTGGTTAGTGCTCGACATTGTACTAACAGCGCAGGCGTCATCGGCAAGGCGGGTGTACATGTACGAGACGACGAGTTGACACTTCAGCGCCCGTGTCGCGTCAACATCGCTTTCTCCTGACCATACTTTGACGTTTTTATTCCCGCCACGTATTCCTTATTACGCCCATCCGCACCTCCTTTTTCTTTCTTGCTCCTTGGACGTTCGCGGTTTCCTCAAGAGATATGGAAAAAAAAAAAGGAGCGTCTGCCTTATTTTTCTGCATCAGTATATAACCACTTTTGCGCAATAAATAAATAAATAAATTAATTAATTAATAAATAAAATACGCGTTTCGCTTCGCTTGCCTTTAGCCGGCCGGCGAAAAGTCCCGTGAGGGCCCATTTCTCGCAGGCTGCCATGCATGGCGTGGTCGAACGTGACATACTCTTGCAGTCTTACATGAGCGACGTAAGGGCGGAGTGCGCGTGTACGTTGGTGAACACGGGATGTGTCCTTTTCGGGGGCTTCGTTACAAAGGCTGCTCTTACTTGCAGCAGCGGCTTAGCTGGCTGGACTAGCAAAAAAACCATAGACGAGTGCCATTGCAAGCTACTTGTGGAACACAGACCGTTTCCGCGAGAAGTCAACTCCCTCGAGCAGACGTGAATTTTCCATTACGAAAATACCCGGTCCATGGTCATGCTCCACTAAAAAGATATGTGCTTTGACAGCCTTGTGGAGTTGCTCTCTAGACAGCAATCTAATTCATTTGATTTAATTTATGGTTTTTATTAAATCTATGTATAACGAGCGTTTCATGTCAGGAATACTCGAAAAATGACATTCATGCACGTCAAGCCTTTCGAAGCGTTTTTTATATCGTTCAGATGGATGTTAACTGCTCTTAACGCGGATTCACACGGCTAGGTCGTTCCTCCTGGTTTAGACTTTTTTTCTTTCTTTCTTTCTTTCTTTCTTTCTTTCTTTCTTTCTTTCTTTACATTTGCGATTTTTGTAGACTTAGTATGCTTTTTGTTTGAGGACTGTGCTTACATTGGGGAAATGGGTAGTTAAAATTCCTCAACCATGTACTTGGTTTGCGCGCTATAATGTAGTCTACACGCCCCAGCCACGCCCCCAAGTGTTCAAGCGCGCCAGCAGGCACTCGGGAAGGGCGAAGTCAACCGGGTGGGAGACAAGGCGTAGACCCACAGGGTCCAGGTCCTCGGTCATCTGGCCCCGCAGTCATGTCAAAGTGCTCGGCGAAGAACACCGTCTACTACGACGAAACAGACAGCATCTGCTGAAAAGGAGAAAACCGTTCTCGACGAAATAAAAAAGAAGCGTAAACCATATGTCGACGCTAAAGAAGACAAGGTCGACGCAACCGCGCGTGAAATACAGTACAAGTAACATCAGGAATGAGTGAATAATGAGTTTCTTTTTTTTTTCCCGTCAATCGCGAACAGAAGCTTTAAGGAAGAAGAAGCGACACTTCTGGGCCTCTTGCGAATCGCATATTATTTTGTTTAACATTTGCCCCGCCAGATCCATGGCTGATCCCTGTTACGGCTGGCGTGTAACACCCCGGACAAAAAGGTTGCTCAAAGACCATGCCTAGCCGAAACGGAGGATGTATTCCTAATTTGCTATGGTTGTCTCGAGTGGTTGTCGGTCTGGCACGCGCCCCGCAGTGATCACAGGCCCCTTTGTGTGCGTGCGACCAAGGGGAGAACTTTCCGCGAACTGTCCCAGGGTTGCCCCCAGCGGAGGCACGCTCGTGAAAACTTCACCTGGGAGAATGGTGCAGTCGCCCATCCAAGACCAGACCCGCGGGGTAGCCACCAGCGGAGGCAAGCTCTGGGAAACATCGCCCAGGAAAGTGGGAGCAGCCGAAAAGCAATGAGGGCGACTCAGTGCGTGTCACGTGACGTTGACGTGAGCAAGATCCCGCCTACGATTTTAGTGCGCCTATTTAAGGGGCCCCGCAATGTACTTTTTATCATCATTCATTCTCTTCTTCTTATCCTTCACCAACCATTGAATAAACAGTGCAAGTTTCCCACTAGAAATCGTCGCGTCCTTGCCCTGTCTCCATGGTCTACCGGAAGCCTGCAGCCCGCCGACAACGCCACGCTACCCAATAGTAACGCCGGTCGAGCTTTGAGAAACAGGCGTCGCAACATCCCCCAGAGGGGGTTGCACCAATGTGATTGAGGAATAACAACAACGTTTTTGGCTATGCCTCAGGAGAAGAAAAGGCATTTGCCAAAGAAGAGACTGTGTCAGCAGTGGTGGTGGGACCGGCCTGCTTTAAAGACTTCGACTCGAGTTCCGAGTGGCGTGCGGTGAGGGATTGCGAAGGCAACGGCGACAAAAGTCGGTCGTGAACCGATCGGCGCGGGAAAAGGCCTTTTCCGCGGATCTCGCCGTTGCCGAATTGGATTTCGCGTCGCTCTTGACGCCGGAGTCCCCAGTGTGAACGTGCCCTAACTTCGAGCCAAACGGGCCCGGCAGGAGACGAAAAAAAATATTTTAATACTTTTTTTTCCCATGTGTGTACTACAAACACGTGAAATGCTATCGTTGCCCATGGGATCGAAACTCAATCAGCCCAAGCACTCGGACACACGAGAGCTTCGACCGACAAAATTTTCGCCGGAAACTCTAACTATAGTGCCATAGACTTTGTGTATACAGTTTCCAACAACTTTTTTTTCTTGCAGACAAATCGGTACAACCTTAACCGTAAACAAACTTGCCGGCTCCTCTACCGAAGGAGCTTAATTTTTTTATCAACTCCGAGCTTTTTTTTCTCCCCTTAATCCATACAACTTGGAATCTCTGACAGGCATGCATATACATTACATGAAGCTTGTCCACTTCCTACTTATTGATCGGGAAGTATATAATACGCTTTCTCCCGCATCGATCTCAGTGCCTTTTTTTTTTCTATCAACTGACACGTCAGAGAATTCACTGACAGAGATCGACCACAACGCGCAATGTTATTCGTTGACCGTGAGCCGAAAACTGGACACTTCAGTATAGAAGTCTGAGTTCCATATTACCAGCGTGATCATCCGATCGAAGCAGGGGTTTCGAAAAGTTGTGGCACTGCCATGTGCATGTGGCACTCACGAGTCAACAGGTCCAGTCTGTCAAAACAAGCCGAGGGCCTTATCCGAAAAGAAGAACGAACGAAGAGAAACAAAAACTGGGCGCAATTAAATGAAAGTAGCCTGCACGCCGGTTTCTTATCGTCGCAGAGAAGTCCACGCGCGAGCGCACGCACGCACGAAACACACAGACACACACAAACTACGCAGGCGAGTGCACAAGCATATACACGTACGAAGCCATTGTGAATGCAAATGAAGCACAAGGCAGGCTTAAAAACTGCGCAGCGCTTCGGCTAGTCGTATCAAAGGGAACCGACGCAAGAGGTCGACAAAGAAATGAGCTAACTAGGGGAACAAACGGAACGTTCGTATGTTTGTGGTGTAGCATAGATCGAAACTTACGTCATATCGGAATTTTGCGGCGTACATAATGGTCCCGCGGAAAATTGCCTTGAAAGCCTCAAGGGTGGCGCAAGCCTCTAAAGAACAGCCAATCATAGAGCGCATGGCACTGCGGTAGTCAGGGAGAACAATGAATGTGCGGAGTCAGTTTCTGCTCGTGCCATGCATAAAGGCGAATGACTATATAGTGAATGACTATATAGTTAACGTTAGCCAAGCTCTTCAACGAAAAAAGGAAAGAGAGAAAAATTGAGACGCACGGTGCAATATACGATTTTAAGACATATATGGCGTTCGGTCGTCAGACATCTGGCAACCAAACACCATAGGTATTATAAGTGTACCTTGCACCGCGTTTTCGTCGATGAGCTTGGCTAACGCTAGCTGGGACACACGGTACAGTCGAGCTATCTACAATAAGGTGACCTGGCTGACGAAGGGATCATTGCGTCCCGGTTTTATTCTTGTAAGCAGTGCGGTACACGGCCTTTACAGCGAAGTGACCTCTATAACGAACGTTTTCGGAGACCCCAATCACTTCTTTATAAAGTTATTCGACTGTACGTGACATAAATTTGCTTAAAGTTACTCTCCCCCTTTTTATTAAGCTTACTTCGAAGGGAACGCCATCCCCCCACCCCCTTCCCCCTCCTTGGCCCGCGCGAAACCAGGCTTCCGAGACTGTCGCCTGCTAAGTTGAACATTTAGTTTTGAACACTAACGAGAGAAAGTGCCGCAGGTGTTTGCAGAGCACTTTACTGAAGTACTATTGTAGCACATTTAGGCGGGGATGTAAGAAGGCACGCGAAAGACACAGCGCTAACGTCCAACAATATGTTTTTATTTCGGGGTACCGTGCCTTAATTATATACCCTCTGCCTCGCGCATCAGAAAACACTTGCATTAGCGCAATCACTTATTCCACAGACAAAAATAAACTCCAATCTAACGATAAATCTAGCACAGACACCACTCGTCCATATGCGCTACAATCGTACTCGAAGCTGTCATACCGACAAGGCCGCACTGCAGCACTAGTTGGCTTTATTGCACTGTCACCGAAGATTTCTTCAAGTCGGGAGAAGGGGGCACAAGCTCGCATTATCACCTGAGCAGGCCGCAGTTCGAAAACACGCGAAATTACAATTGTTATTAAGAGGAAGCTTTAGCTCGGACCCAACTCCGATTCGGCCTATTCGAATACATGTAAAAGGGAAAAACGTTTTTCTGAGATAACCCCTGGACCGATTTTAATGAAACTTATTGCATTTGAGAGAGAAAGGTAAATTCTAGTGACTGTTGGAAGCGGAATGTCAATTTAGGGCTTGAATTTTGTTAAACAAATTTTCAAATATTCGACAGTTTGAAAAAAATAATGGAAGCTCGAAGTTTACAAATTGATAGCTTTGCATCAAAAACAGATATCGCGGTTTTGTAAACGACATCCATTAGATCATTCAAAGCGGACAAATTCGATATGTCATTTTACATCTTACGTGAATATGTTGCGTTGTTTACAATGGTTTTGCAAAAGCTGTATTTCCATATTAGTAAAATTTTCTATATTCATGTGTGACATATCAATTTTGTCCGCTTTAGATGTACTATTAGATGCAATTCACAGAATTCTATTATCTTTTTTTCGTTCTTGAGTTACAGAGTTGTAAACTTGGTAGTTTCGTTTTATGAAAATGTTCGATTTTCGACAATTTTTAATAAGGTATTGACGACCTAACTCGGAAATTCGAAACCAACAGTCACTAGATTTTAATTATTTCTTTTAAATGCAACAAACCTCGTCAAAGTTGGTGCAGTGGTTGCCGAGAAAAACGAATTCTCCTTTGACATGTATTTAGATAGAAGCACCGGAGCTAAAGCTTCCTCTTAAGCCAGCGGGCCAAGAGCGCTCGAGCGATTCACTGACAAGCCGGGCATAAATGGCTCGGCGCCCGTTCTTGCCGGTGCTGGCGACGTGATATGTTAACGTAGCACCCCATGCGTAGCCTGAGCAGATTAATGGTCTTTGCGCGGTGGGTTAAAAAATGGCCTGGTATTGGTATAGGGCAGCAATCCCTTGGCGGCAACCGGGTGCGAGAGTGTTATGGAGGGCGGTGAAGTGCGGTCAAGTGCGCTGAGTGGTGACAAGGACTGACGTCTTCAGCCTCACATGGACAGTACGCTCGAGGCACTTCAACCCTAAACACCGACCCCATGCATACGCGTACGCACGAACGCACACACAAACATATACACGTACGAAACTTCAACGAATACAATGAGGTACCAAGGCTTTCACTGCGACAGCGAGGAACTGACGTGCAGACCGCTCTCCTTAACTTGCCTGGCAAGAATGGATGCGGATGTAATAAATGCACGCTTGCGTCAAAAGAACCCTCGCTACTTCTGCTTTTTGGTGTGCTTGGTTAACTGCGCATGGCTACCGCACATTATGTGTTAAATGTGTCAGTTGTCCTCTAATCGCACAAGCGAATCAGCGTTGCGATAAATCAGTCTCTGGCAGCGAGACCACCTGGGAATGCAGAGTGCTGACAGCTCTCTCTTGTGGTGCGGATTAGCTCGGGAGTTTGTTGGAAGAGATAGTTGCGCTGTCCACGGCGTCTGCATATGAAGGCCTACGCAGCACTCATAAAGCGGTGGTGAACACGCAAGCGGAACATGCACGTTCTGAGGAGAACCATCAGCTTTTCTGTTACCAGGAGTAAATGCTCAATCAATAGATAGATAATTCAGACAACTAATCGCGTAATCTAGTCATTAAGGAAGTAAATCAATTACAACATAGGTTACCGATAATCGAGTTGGCTGCAGAAGCTGAGAGACGATACTAACACGGAAGGCAGGGTGGTTGTACCACAGCTATACACGGTGCGTTATACAATACTGCGGAGATAAATCTGGGAGTGAGACCCCCGCGTCTCATGGCGTGCAGTTGAAAGCCGCCGACTACAAATCGGAACGTGATAACCAGTAGCCCTGTTGCTGGCGTATCGGGCGCCACAGGGACGTTCCGTTCACGCACCGCGGCATATGCAGCTGGCATTATGCCCGAGCGGGACGGGCACTGCGAAAAAAGAAAAAGAAAAGAAAGAAAGGATAAGAAGGGCCGGCCAGAGGTTGCAGGAATATCTGTGCACCATTGGCGTCGAGAAGCGGGTCTGGTGTAGGCACACCACAACCGGGAAACGCAAGGGAAGGCGCGGCACATGCCTGCGTCGTTCCCAAAAGTGACACGACGGCCGGCAGGATTGAGACACGCCCGACTGCGACCCCGCTATAGGCCTCGCAACAAATCCAACAAACACAGACGCGCGCGCGAGATCTCAATGGCGCCGGCCGAAATAATCGACCCGCGCGATCTTCGCGACGCCGCCAGGAACAGTTATAGAAGTTCGCGCAGATTGGCACGCACGAGCGCCACCGTCTCGTCGCACGCTTGTCTGTGCGAGTGCGCGCGCGGTGAAGATGGCAGTAGACGAGTAGCGCGCGTGACAACGCAGTTACAGGGAAGGGCAGCCCGACACTCAGCCCCTCACGGCGCACCCCTGAGGGCTCTAAAGTTAGTCTGAAAGTGCGACCCCCTTGGAAAGCGCGGGCGAGTTAGCCGCGCATGCAGCGGCAGGCCTCGAGCAATCCACGAACAAACCATCGCCAGCCTTGCTTGACTGGCAGCGAGTTACCCGCAATTCGGTATATAGTTTTCACTCCGCTTTTACGCTTGACTGACAGAGGCGGGGGTGGGAGGGAAAGGGGAGAATTCAAGTGTAGTTCAAGTCAATTTCTCGTGCGAGAAACTGCGCAGCGACACTGATTGATTGTCCAGGGATTGCAAAATGCGCCGGACCGTGTCATGCGTGCCTTTTCATAACCGCATCACGCTCCAATACATGTCGGCTCCAATTTTCGTGGCATACACAAAGTGCAACCAATCACAACGATATGGCTGCGTGCGCGACAATCCCGAAAAGAGATTGATAATTAGTCATTTGCAATTTAGGACGCGACCTGCTGTGGCCAGGGAAAGCTGATGGAGAGGATAATTCAATGCCGTGGTGAAGACAAACCGATGCATGGTATGTTCGACTCCCCAGTTTTTCGCATAAAGCGAAGGTCCAGTAGACCTATAAACCCTACAAAAGATACTCGCAAAACCTCAGAGCGCCTTAAATAATTTATTATAATAGTTTTTCTCTAGCCAGTTTCGAGTTGCGGTTTCGTTTCCACGGTGTCGTGACGTCATGATGTCGCAGATGGTGGTCACGTGGCAGCAAGACGTGACGTTTTGACACTTGATCCGGCTTGCTCAGTCGTCTGCTATGCGGCGTCATCGGCCCTCACAAGTAGCAACATGTAGGAGGCGAGCGAGCGAGCATCAGCGGGTGACAAAACCTCGCTATGTCATGCTCCCACGTGACCAATTTCTACATCATGACCCCACGACACATTGGCCTCCTGGGAAACGAAACCGAAACTGGTAGTACAGAAAAAGCTATTATAATAATTCATTTAGGGCGTCTTCAGGCTCGTCATATCTTTTTCTGCGGCTTATAGGTGCAGCTAGGACCTTCATTTCACGCAAGAAAACGTAGAGTCGAAAATATCATGTCAGTACTCCCTTAATAAAGAAATTTCGTGCAGTCTGCGGTCGGGAGCTGACGCATACACAACTCACACGATCTCGAATACGCGATATAAAGACGGATTCAGTTGCCCACTTTCAGGGCTTTCAACTATAGCGGGGTCTTTAGAATTTACTCTCGCGGCACCACAGCTCCGCCAATAAAAACTCGGATGACTGTGCGTTATATACATGCTACACGTGTAGTTGATGCTGTTAAGAACGGCCAGCTGCAGTGCAAGTTTTTGCCGTCCAGTTGCGACAGCGGCCGCAACTTTCCTGGAGCGCCGCCGCCAACCTCTAGCCACGGCGTGACTAAGTCGGCTTTGTGTCGGATGCAATACGCGCGTACTCCACTCTCCGTCGCTTCAGCTAGAATGCGTTTGGCGAAGCAGGCTTTGTGCTGAAACCGCCACCGTTACGCTCTAGCCTCGTTGCCGTTGTGACTGAATGAGTTCGGCGGGCCAACTATTGTTACCGAACTCCCCAACGCGGACCTGATCTACTATGAGAGGGGGAGTTGCCGCGGGAACGTCGTCGGACACCCCTTCCCACGCGCCGACCAAGACGCAAGACAAAGGCTACACGGGCGCACTGCGCGGGTCGGCTCTGAGTTCTACGAAGCCCCTCTGACGTCGGCACCGGAGCGTGCACCTGTTTGTG
The DNA here is from genome assembly GCF_050947875.1 of Dermacentor variabilis. Lineage (NCBI taxonomy): Eukaryota > Metazoa > Arthropoda > Arachnida > Ixodida > Ixodidae > Dermacentor > Dermacentor variabilis. Next base: position 33,792,546 of record NC_134570.1, on the reverse strand, counting down.
TGTGTGTGTGCGCGTGTGTGTGTGTGTGTGTGTGTGTGTGTGTAAACCGTCCCGCGGAGAGGCGGCGTGTTTACGATGACTGGACGAACGTTTACGCCGCCTTGAAGTCGGGGGAGGACCGAGTGTTTATAAACGGCTGTTGTGCGGATGCTCGAGACACTTTCTTAAGCAGTCATGTTAGACTGACACTCTCCCTCAAGCAGTCATGTTAGACTGATGTACTTTCTCAAGCAGTCATGTTAGACTGATATAAATACTGTAAGTAAACCCATATTCCTCGCTCTCGATGAGAGGCAGTCCTTCCCTTCATCAACGTCCTCAGCGTGGATAAGTTGGACGACGGCATGGGCCAGCTACCTTCTAATTCATGCCCGACTCCAATCTTGACAACGGATCACGAGCGATGGGATTGAACCCCCAATCCTAACAACGCTTAGGATCATGACAACAGGTCTCGACACACCTCAGATGCGATTACAGCCTGGGTCGCGCGTGTCAACCGAATTGACCGAGTAGACGCAGACGTTTGTTAAGGCGCCTTAAGTAGTTCGTACGCCCGATGGTCTGGAAAACGCCGCGTCCGGTACAGAAAGTAATGTGAGCTCGCATCGCGCAGACACGCGCTCGTGCCACTGCTTGCGCGTTCTTCGTCGTCGTCTTCTTCCACAGCTGGCTCCGATATCGCTCGCCATGCCAAAAAAAGGGGGCAAAGTTAATTAGGATAAGAGCTAATTCAGGCACTCGAACCGACGAACTGCGCTGGGAGTCGAACCCTCGAGCTTATGTGGAAATCGAGCCCACAACCTTTGGCATTGAGGCGAACTTAATTAAGGCAACGTTAATTAAAATATAGTTAATTAAGGCACTCGAACTCACGACCTTTGGTGGGAGAAAGCAAGTGTAACAGGAAGTCAACTGTCACGGGACACAGTATGTATTCCTTAATTGTACACGCGTCCACACGCTATCTCCTGTCACAGCACGAGCACCGATATGCTCAATTAGTGTACTCGTAAGCCTTTTAAAATGGGCCGATGGCGATTTGAGCCCTTTAGGGCAGTAAAAGATATGCATTCACTTTTTCGAATTGACTGATTTTTCGGACGTTCTCGCGGCCCCTAGGGAGTCCGAAAAATCCGTCGTTGACTGGACAACATAGAGGATACTAAAAGTGGTCTGTGGGGCGAACGCGCGGCGGAAGGAAAACGACAACAGAAAGGACCTACGCATTGAGAAATACGGGAAAGGAAGCCTGCGGCCGCTTCTTTGAAGGGGCTTGAGTTCAAGAAACAAAGGGTTGGCTGACATCGAGATGCAGGTGTTCTTCATCCAAACCAAAATAAACTCCTTAAAGCAGTGATACGCAACACTGAGGCGTTGTGCGGGGGCTGAGAGTATGTCAGGACTGTTGAGGTGCGACAACGCTTTCGAATGAAAATGTCAAGTTATTTAATGAATTTTTCTTGAGCGCGCAGGCTTTCGCCTTCCCCCTCTCTGGCGCCAAAAAAAAAAAAAAAAAACAAGCACCGGCAAAGCGTTTGCGTATAAGTGCCGACTTGTAAAGGCAGGTGACACCTACCTGGCGCCCATCTGGCGTGCGCTGAAGGCGCGAACGCGGCTAGCAGCAGCAGCAGCAGCAGCAGGCATGACGGCGCTAAGGGGCTCAGCCGCATCGGGCAACACGGCCGCGGCGACGCCACGCAGCTCCGCCTCCAGAGGCTCCACCCTGCGACACAAAGCGGCGAACGCATCACTCAACGGCTCGCAGGTCTCGCAACGTGCAAGTTTCATTCACGAATAAAGGCTTTGAAAGACGACGCAAAACGACTGGCGAGAACATCGAGTAACACACTGCTACAGTTCCCTCTAACCATGCGCATACCTTAATGGCTCAACTGGGCGGAGTACACCGAGACGCAACGTTTTCCAACGTTTTTATTTATTTTTGTTTCTCATTCGACATCCAATAGTCGAGCACGGTTAATTTCCAGCTAGAGTCTGTGCCTCGTTTACAACGCACCTCATATATAGCTAACATCGGCATCGGTCCACTGTGTGCGGCCTGCGGCCCATCAAGAAGTGCTATGCGTCGTTGAATACACCGCCTCCCGGCGAAAGACCACTACACTGGCGGTCAGTGTGCTTTTACGCGTGCCTAAAACGCTTCATTAAACAATAATCTCGCCATCATCACGAGGCCGTACGCGTGAGGATCAAATGCGGCCCGTGCCCCTCGTGGTCAGTGCGCGTTATTTACGACGCATGCGCGGACTAACCGTTAAGCATTAAAGAAAAAAAAAATGGGTAGTAGACCTGCCCAGCACGTGCCCTACCAGAACGCGCCGCGCATGTTGCTCGTTTAATCCAGCGCAGAATTCATTAGAGCGCATTCTGGAGGGTTGCATGCTTACGAGTTTCGTAATTTTAATTAATTATAGCGCTTCCTCTCGGGCAGGTAATTATTTGGTGCATCGGACTTCGAAAGCACTAACACGCGCAGAAGCAGGGTGGACAGCTGCAGGGCTAGACGGTATTCATTCACCGTCTCGATATTCATTCAGCTGGACTCGTTGGTGAAATGTAGTAATTAGTAGAGGGGCGCTAATTAACACGAACACACGAACGGCACTCGTCCTGTCCACATGCTTCGTCTGCGTACGTGTTAATTTGAACCCTCGACAGTATTTTTTTAGGTATTGACGCAAGAACAAAAGACGCCTATACTGAGAAAGATACAACAAGCGCTTATTAAAACTTATTTATTCGAAGCAAAAATTACATATATCGGCGATACCCGTAGCAGAGAAATAACATGAAAACAAAAAAAAAACAAAAAAAAGAGCACGTGGTTTTGGATCAAGTACTGCCTATATGAAAATGCGCAGCGTAATAACGATATATATGGATAGCTTACGCACATGTCACAGTTATTAAAAGAGAGAACAAACAAAAATGCCTCAGCAATATTCCTGGTTGTCATATCATTACTAGTGTGTGCACAAGTGCGCGCATGGGGATGAGAGGGGAAAAGGGGGGGAGGTCACTTTGTCGGCAAGAGAGAGAGAGAAAAGTTCAATGATACGAAACGCAGAAGTCCGCCTGAGGTTTCATTTCTCTTTCATTCCCCCAACGCCAGCTACTCGGCGTTGGGAGAGGGGAAGAGGGAAAGAGGGAAGAAAGAAGCGCATGATGGGTGACGATGACGAGAGAAGGAAAACGTAAAACATATGGCAAGCAATTTGGCATGCTCAAAGCCCACAGTCCACGCCCGTACTTTTTAAAAACTTCGATAACGCCTGTATGGCCTTGAAACTCGATTGAGCGTCTGGCCAAGGGCCTAAAATAACGTCCTCCGGCAACGGTGGGCTGTCGAGACGCGCAAAGCCATTGTTGAACTTGTGAAGCTCTTCCACGTACTTCGGGTTTCTCGACAAAGAGGCTATTAATTAACTGCGTCCAAGCGTATTGCACGCATTTGCCAGGTTCCGCAATGCGAACACGTTCGCAAAGACCGTAAATGGCGCACCGCGCATGCGCAGTGCAATGTTCGCGATACGCATCGGCACCTCCGCTGTGCCCGAGGACATCATACGAGCGTGAACAACGAAATATACCGACGAACCGAAAGCCGTTCAAGCGAGAAACGATGTTGCAGCACAACGGCCGGCGGGTCCGTGGCCAATTAGAAAATTAGGAAAAGTTCTCTCGAACTCACGATGCCCGAGAGACAACACTCGTTTGAAGCAGACACAAACTAATACACTCTAGAACACCTATACCTACAGAAGCATGCAGCGTTGCAAGAGCTACGAGACGTTTTAAAGCGATCAATGCGACGAGAGGAAGCGGGCACAGCGCCGCCTGTCACTGCGCGGTACACTGCGCAATTGCGCACGATGCGGGCAGGAATTACAACTAAGGCCACTTTAATTAGAAGAAAAATATATATGTTCGGGACATGATCAACAGGCGGTCTAATGTGAGTTAGATAGGCGCTCAAATAAAGCTTTGCAGTCGTCTGTAGAAATTCGACAAATGCGACCAACTGCTAGGAAGACGATAAACACAGTAGACTCCGCTTAAAGGGAACTCGAAGGGGCAGCAAGTAGAGTTCCCTGTATCAAACGTTTCGTTCATGCGAAAGACGCAATAAGTACGAAAAAAAAATATGTTTCAAAAGCGTCGACTGCTTTAATTTCATGATGGTGAAAAAGAAGACGTTATTGCACTCTGTTTGGAGTATCTCTGCTTTGGAGTATTGCACAAGGTGTTTGTTCATGCGCTCTCGGTTTTATGTCACCATCACGCTGCACCAAAGAACGAACTAGGCAACGTGAACACTGCAGAGCAGCCGCTGACGCTACGACAGCGCTAATGACTGATACATTGGACTTTCTTGACTGTATGGCATCGCTATTTGAACTTCTTTTCGGCCTAACCCTGTTTAATATGAAGTTTACAGCCGATGAGGCAGGTGCAGCTTCGGTTTCAGTTTTGGTTTACCTGAGTTCACAAACATAATCGTTCCGTTTAAACGAAATTCGTTAACACTGTTCCCATGGGTGGCAAACCCAGGTTGGTACCCTTGTCCGGTTTATCCGGCAATTCTGTTTAGGCGAATTTCCTTCGGCCGGAGTCCACTTACTTTCCAATCACTGTTCTTGTCCTCGTGTCCAAGTCATTAGTTGTAATATTTGTTAAGGTATCGCCCGAAATCTGCCTGAACGCGCAATGTCTTGCTGTGTCTCATGTACCTATACGCTGACATACAATACGAGTATTTGTCACTCTGTGTTACACATACAGTAGCACCCGACGACTGAAAATTGAATTGTTGATACACATAAGAGGTCTACGCCGCGTTCACCGTGTCATGCGAGGACAGGGTGCACTCACGATTTCACAAGGAAAAAAAATCTGCAATGCATTGGTTTTTTCTAACCGCAAATGCATTCTTTAAGGTATTACATGGAGGGTGGACTATATTACGTAGACTGGGTTCCTCTAATGAACAGTACCTCGTCATAGCGAAAGCAAGTATTTTGAAAATGTGCCTATAGTGACGACAGGTCTCGGTCAATCCTGTATAGGTGTCCTTGTATTTTCCTCCCGGTATAGTGAAGATATATAGCGAGAAAAGGGCAGAATCAAACGAAGAAAAAAAAAGAAAAAACGTAATGCCTCTAACAACGCAAACGACCGTACGAGCAGGTAACCTCTCTTGATGTGTTTGATGATAATGGTTATATCTCTCCGCCTTTTCGCATCTCTGTTCTCTCTCTTTTATTGGGAATGACGACATTGTACAGTGACACGGTTTAACTAAAGAGTAATAAGACTGAGCCAAGCATTTGTGCAATAATATAGAAAAAAAAACTTGCAGAAAACTGATGACTGCGGCCGAACGTTGCCCAGACGATTATTTGACTAACCTAATGAGAGCACACGCCGTTAAATTATTTCTCAATTAAGAAGCCACTTATCTCTTAATCCTAAGCAACACCTGCAATATTTAGCGGCACAATTTTTGAGACGTCGTCACGGATAAATTACTCGTCACAAAGATAGGAGGAATATTTCGGCATGTTTCTTTCCTTGCACACTGGCTAACTCAAACGAACCACCTTTGTCGCTAAGTGAACGATGACGAAATGCTTGAAACAGCCTGACTTGCACGTGCGTAATGACGCTACTTTCGCACACGCCTGTGCATTAACAACTACCAGAAGTAGCAATAACCCACATTAGTACAAAAAATGATTGTTTCATGCTTACAACGCACTTCTATATTTCTCCGCACCATTCATCGCATTATTATTTTTGTTTTTTTCAATCTTGTATCCCTGCCTCCTTTGTTACTGCTTCTGAGGGGCCAGCGATGTTTTCTAAAAAAAATTTAATTTTGAACTACAGGATTTCTCTTCTCTAATTGGCTCTCGCTCACAGTTGGGCTTCAGGATCACCGGACGCAGTTTAAGCGAGACAAAAGTTACACAGCAGGCCCGAGCGCTGCAAGGCATCGCCATATAAGGGCTCCCACTTCAAACGCCGCCTAATCGCACCCTCGTTCCTTCTCCTCTCCGGCCCGTAAAGCCGTCACTGGCCCTAATTACGGTGCACCCGTGTCAAGGCTCATTATATCTCTCGCACAGGCAGCCCGCTCGAGCAATGGCGTCGGGAAGCGAACCCCTAATCGAATGACGAGCGCCGTAGGAGGAGGCACGACGTGCCGAGCGAAAAGGTGGAGAGGGAGTGAAACGAAAGGGATCCAATTACTCGCACGCGCATCGATACACACGCAGGCTGAGAGTAACACTTCGGGCAGTTCCAAACAAACCTTCGGCAGTTCCTCCCGTGGTCACCTTACGCCTTGGACGTCCAGTGTGTACGGTGCGACGGTTTCGCCCCCTAACGGGAGAAAGCACGCGGAATAAGCTTATACTGGCCAGCGCTTAACGCGTTTACGCCGGACCAAGCGCCCAAGTGCCGGGCCAACGCGGACGCTTCGGAGGTGTACGGTATGCTCGAACCATTCTCCCATAGATTCTATTAGTCTATAGGAGTAGCGAGGGAGCCAGAACGCCCCGTGCACGAACACTCGTTAGAGCGTGACCGTTTGGCGGTAGGCGCGTACGAGCAACCTATACGCATGCTGCCCCCGAGCACAGCTTTCCGGCAAATTCGGGAAGTGCCGGCCAATGTGAGAGGATTACATAGAAGCGAGGAGAAGCAGTGTCAATCAAGGATGCAGCGAGGCAAGGGTCAGCCACGGGGCAAGTTTGCTTATCCAAGAACATTCGTACTTCTGGCATAAGAATCTACCTACCGTAAGCCAAACTCGCAAGATCAAGGCGCTCACCTCATCAACCACGACCTAAATTAACTTGTAGCAAATTCACTGGGGTAGTTTTAGAAATCGTATATAGGCGTGTGAATACAGTCAGAAAGGTGCTTAACCTGATTTTTTTCCCCATGTGCAACACGGCTTTATGAGACTGTCTATGTAGCACAAACTTTCTCTTGAATGGGTGGCCTTGAACTTGGGAGCGTAATTGTACCATTGGACCATGCTACATGCTGGCATAGTGGAACCATGACTTGAGGTCCTGCATGGTAACGAAGAGTGCTGGAGACCCGAATCTCTGGATGAGTTTTGTTTTGTGTAGTCATAGCCTCACATTGGCTCGAGAATCGATTGAAGTATTATTCTTATTCTAAGATGCTTGTAACATACGTGTTAACATATAATGTTAGGAACATTATTGCGCAGTGACGTGAACGTGGAGAACGTGTTGAGAACACACCTTTGTCCGTCCGTCCGCGTGCGCGTTTTCTTTTTACAGCTAATCTGTATAAGGCTAGGTTTCAGTTTTTTTCTGCGTGCGTAGAAGAGGTTCACGTAGACCAAAAATCGATATAGCTAAGTACAGCACTGCGGCACACCTGGCGTCGAGCAACGCTCGCCCACGCGTAGATAACGTCGGAATATAAACGTTAAAGGCGCGTTTATATTCCGGCGTTGTGTGTGCGCCTCTTTACTGTGACGTCAACATCGCATAGCGACGTTATAAGTTGCGTCGTGGCCCTGCTATGGATAGGACACGTATTGGGTGCACCAAGGAAGAGCAGCGTACCCTCCAAGACAGGCGGCATGAGCAGAAACGGGAATGGGCACGGCGGCGGCGGAATGAAGATACCGACGACGAGCTGGCCGCCAACGCCAAGCGTATGCGCGATGCCTGTCGGGACCCCGAATACTGCGAGGACGGTAGGTTCTGCATTTGATGCTATACACATGTCAATGTACCAACTACGCGTCGTCGGTCATGTATAGACTTGACGTTTGCTGAAGATCTTTCAAGCATCGTCGTTCAGCCCATGGCCGTCTACCATAGTGGCCATAACGCGATGATCACTATGGTAACAAAACAGAATAAAAAACGTTAGAATCACGAAGTCACGTGTATGGTCTTTATTCAAATCAATATAGTAATCACCACATATTAAATCAATATAGTCATCAATATATACACAGCTTCGCTGGTCATGCACCTTAAGAGTGGAATGGCACTGAATTTTTGTTCATCTGTTTCGTTTGTTGACTGAGTGTTCGTTCGACGTCGAAGTTGCCTCTGCTGTGAACATGATGTACGGCGCTTGCACAGTTACTACGGTTTGCATTCGTAATGTGTGTCTCTTGCTAAATTTTAGTTGCTTGAGACAGGGTGCTCGAGTGGTGAGACAAACAAAACACCGCAGAACGCGAGAAGCGTCGGCACCGTTCAACTGACAGCAATAAAGGAAGGCTGCTTCCGCACACCCATGAAAAAGAAATAATTATTTACAGCAAGCGTGACGGTATGTAGCACTTGGCTGCTTTGCATGTATATGGGGGGATTTTAGCGTTCCTCATTGGCGCAGGGCAGCGAACGACAAGACCCAGGGAGAGAAAGACGCGATATTCACCGGCATATTCGCTTGCGCTCGGCGCAACCTATAATGTGCTAACGTGTTATATGTATGAAGTGCTGTTAGTCAAAGCTAGTGCGAAAGGCCTTTCGCAGGAAACTGTAGGTTTAAATTCCTAAATTCTCTGTTCACCTCTGCACGCAAGGCAATAGAGAGTTTTAGTAGGGGGACGCAAGCGCTGGGGCCCGTTAGCGCATGGGGCCACAGTAATGCGCATGCGCAGACGGTACTGAGCATTCGCAGTATCGTGGCTCCAAGCGCTAGCTGGCCCCAACGCTTGCGCACCTAAAGCTCTCTATTGCCCAGTGCCTGCTGGCGGTTCATGCATGTGTGTGGGCGTGCGTGCATGCGTGTGCGTGTGCGTGCATGCGTGCATGCGTGTGCGTGTGTGTGTGTGTGTGTGTGTGTGTGTGTGTGTGTGTGTGTGTGTGTGTGTGTGTGTGTGTGTGTGTGTGTGTGTGTGCGTGCGTGCGTGCGTGCGTGTGCGTGCGTGCGTGTGCGTGCGTGTTTGTGTGTGTGTGCAAGTGTGTGTGTGTGTGTGCAAGTGTGTGCAAGTGTGTGCAAGTGTGCGAGTGTGTGCGCCTACGCGCCTGAGCTAAGACCGCGGCTGGCAAGCGCCATCGCCACGAGGCCGTGCTGCGCCCTTGTCGTAAATCTCGCAGCCATAAGGGGGAAAACAATAAACAGGCAAACGCACTTGACCTTTCAGCAAACAGCAACCCGTCGTAAATATAGGAAGTAGCGGGTCTGATGGAAAGAGCGCAATACGACGATGCCGTCGCCATGCCTGATCTGGTCGACTAAGGATCGGACAGAGAAGCTAGTAATTAGAGGGTCGTGTCCCTGACTTCTCCTACCAAACAAAGGGCATAGCAGATCGAAACCCATTCATTTATTAGTTTTGGACAAGCTCCTGTTTTTGCGGTGCATGACTTATTTTTCCTGATTAACAGGGCCAAGAAAGAATATCCGTCATAGTTACCAGCTGTACAGCGAAAAAAATGGCTTTGACTTACAGCCGCTTAGGAAAAGGTCCCGGGTTCGAGTGCCGATAATTCGCTGTCAGATGGACATACTTCGGATGGATTTTGGATTGGATAAACTTTATTAAAGGTCCTGCAGGACGCACGTCAGCGCGCAGTGGGCGTCTTCCATGCAGGGACCGACAGGGACTCTAAATTAAACTCGGTTCCCATGCACAGAGTCACTACAGCTTCCTTTCTTTATTTTTTTTAATTCTTTTCAGCTCTTCTGAACTCCAACCAGAATCTTCTTCTGTGATACTTTTCTCCTCATGTTTATCCCACACCCTTCCACGTATCATCGATCCTGTCACCTTATATCGTCGTCATGGATTATCCGATTGCTTTACATGCGCGCACCGTAAACTGCTGAGCCAACAGTAAAATCTGGTAGAGGCTGGCTCTTCGGCTATGTGAAAGCCTTAGCCGCCGACGGACTCGAACAATATACAAACATAATACACAACACGTCACATTCAACGCAGTAATGAAGGCAGCCGCTGTACGCATCTAGACCGAAACATACACGAAACCGCTACATTCAAAAGTTTTCACAAATTAACAATTACGAAGTAACAGAACAGTTCACAGACGTGTAATGTCCGTCCAAGAACCCTCGCTTCTCTCACGTACGTTTCCGCCCCTCTGATGTGGATCCCTTGAAACATGGCGCATACTTTATAACCACGAGGTAATTGGCCGCAGATATAGAAATGACGAGACTAGCAGCAGATGACAAAATATATATATATATATATATATATATATATATATATATATATATATATATATATATATATATATATATATATATATATATATATACGGCTACTGATGTTAAATTACGGAAAGTTGCCGCACTACATGCAAGCCGAGAAAGCTTCCGGCCACGTATTCTGTTTTCTTCAACTACTGCTTCTTTTCACCTTATAGTGCTCTAGATTTATCATTCACATAGGGTTGAGATGGAGTAGCAGGAATCACGTTCAATAATTCATTCATTATAATACAAAAAATATTGTGAAAGGCTAGCAAGAAGAAAACAAGTTACACGACAGCTTAAGTGTGCCTTGGCTCCCCCTTTTGGCAATGGTGGCGGCAAACTAATCATAGAACAGCACATGCTGTTACCTCTGAACATGCTCCCCCAGCTAAATTTAATCTAATTTAATCATAAGTGACACGTTTAGTGCACCAAAGTTCGCCAAGAAAACACGTTCTTAACTGTAGTGCTCAAATAAAAGAAACACGCCTCCTACATTCAGAGCATGTATGTTCTTGTATGCCTAAAGTTAGGCATAAAAGAGTATTTTAAGAGCGTAGAAAAATTTGCACTAGTGGAGCGTCCTACATAATTGCAAGGTATTGCTTTCCATTTTTTTTTTTCTGGTTACGTACCCGCTAAACTTAGCGAGCTATTCCGGGATGTGAAACTAGACGCCTTCTGATACCTGCGCGCGTAAATATTGAGAAGATATGTAAATACCTCAAGGAACATACGATAACAAAAAAGCCACAGTTTCGCCCGATAGGCGAAGCATCGATTACGATAGCAAATTAGTAGACAGCTATGTAAGTAAGTAACCAAGTAAGGGTACTAGTTTTACCGACCGTATAAATTTTTAAACATTCACTTACTAAATCAACAAGCATGGTGCCACGCGTGTACAAAGAAACATGAACACATCTCGCTCAACGACTGCCGACACTCGCTGTCGAAACACTGGAGTGAGGAAGCGCGGTAGCAAGAGCAAGCAAATCGACCTTCGCGCTGCGTCTCGCTTCAACGCTAACTAAAGTGGCGAGAACACTGCGAACACGAAGCTATCGGTCCTTGGTGTGCGGCTAGACTCTGTGCCCATCGCAGATCGCTTTCAAGATAGATCCCGCCCGGCGGCGCCATACGCAGCCACCTAAGTAGACGCTCCCCCCCCCCCACTCCCCCTTCACCCGGCACATTGCGTGCGACGGAAGACTTCGCGCTTCGTCCCCGTTTTTCTCCCTTGCGCGCGCAAGATTGAATTGCTATCGTCGGCTCAACCTCGCACGCTTTCACTCGCTCACACAGCGTACGGCGCGCGAGGACAATGTTATTGCCCTCGGACTTTATGCGGAACATCACGGCGACGCCGATGGCAGAAATGCGCCTGGAGTGTCCGTATCAAATTACTACTCATTGTTATCGCAATAAAACACCTCGCACGGGCAAGGAAGCCTGGCACTTGCTGAAAACGACGCCAAAGCCTTATTGACAGCACGCCCGCCAGCGTCTCATCAGCCCCCGTCAGAGCGTGATTGACGCAAGTTCAATCTCCCTCAGGAGCGATCGCCTGTAAGCAGCGCTCGAATAATCGACGTCGCTGTCACTCCAGAAAGTCGTCTTGCGGCGTTCGTTTTAACATAAGCAGTAAGAAAAAAGCAAACAAAAAGCAAGGTGAGAAAGAATAGAGAAGCCATGTTTTGGGCTCGGGAGAAACCGCAACAAGGACCGCATTGCAATGTTTGTGCTTTAGTTGCAAGAGCGGGCGCTGCGACATTCTCCCTGCGTGACTCTGAACGCAACCTCTCGCTCTCTCCTGCTCTCTAGTTCTCTGTGTCCACAAAGAAGCCGTCTCCGTCACCTACAAACAACATTTCAGCCACTACCGACAGCTCTTTGACAGATTGGGCGACTGTTCACTACTTCCCTGTTCTGTTCTCGAGATAATACATTATATGTCCCGTGTGCCTCCATAGTATGCGACTAAGACGAACACAGATCTAGCAACTGCGTCATCTATAGATTTGCGGTCGCTTTTTGAGGATGCCTTTCTCGGAGCCTAGTAAGATTCCAAGGATTTTACTAGTGGCAAAAGTTGTTTTAGACTCTGACGTGAAGCCAGTGTGGACAAAAGGCTGTGAATTGATGTAGTGATGTCGGTCGTTGACTGATATGAGCTGTGCTATTTGAGCCACGATGCCTGTAGCTATTTCATGCACATATACGTGCTTTTATATAATTATTCGTGTGAATGGAACAAGTTAAGGACCGCGCAAAGAGCGATGGAACGAAGAATGCTAGGCGTAACGTTAAGAGACAGGAAAAGAGCGGTGTGGATCAGAGAGCAACGGGAATAGCCGATATTGTAATTGACATTAAGAGAAAAAAAATGGAGCTGGGCAGGCCATGTAATGCGTAGGGTAGATAACCGGTAGACCATTAGAGCTACAGAATTAGTGCCGAAAGAAGGTAAGTGCAGTCGAGGACAGCAGGAAACTAGGTGGGGTGATACAGTTAGGTAATTCGCAGGCGCAAGTTGGAATCGGTTGGCGCAGGACAGGGGTAATTGGAGAATGCGGGGCCTTCGTCCTGCTGTGGGCATAAGATAGGCTCACGACGACGACGACGACGACGACGATGATGATGATGATGATGATGATGATGATGATGATGATATAGTGCGGTGTGTATAGATAGCGTGTGTGTACATATATAATCTGTGCAATTGGCAGGCGCAATGATGAGGTTGCACTGACTGGGCAGAACGTGCTTATCACATGGTATTTTCCAATCATCCCTCATCGTTGTCCTCTACTTTCCGTGGGGTATCCTCAATCAGGCAGCATCCAAAGAAGCCATGAAAGCCTTCAACACAGATTGAGACTTGGCGTGACTTTACATCAACGCTACCAAAACCTTACTGACCGTGCAGACCACCAGAACTACGGGAACTGCGCCATGCGGGAGACGATGCGCTTTGTCAGTGCCTGCTGTACTTGCGACAATGACAATTAATGGCGAGATCTTGGGATCTTTGGCACGCATCAACAACCAGCCACTTTCTGAAAGGCTTCTTTTATAGGCCCATGGCCAAATTACTACTCGGGACAGGCCACGAAGACCACTGCATACATTCTTTTTGAGCGATAGCGAACGGGTTAGGAGACCATAATAAATGTCTCGCTTGCCTTTTTCATTTATTTTCTTGTTTATACATACCTTTATTGTCATTAAGTGCGCATAACACATGTTAAACCAGTTCCGGATGTATTAAAACATATTTTCAATATTTTGTTAGCTTCCTCAGCACATGTGGACAGTTCTCAAGTTTCACGTGCACATACTTATTAGAAACGCAATGAAATGTCCATCGTTGAGAGAATTGTCGAGTATTCCAGAGCGCAGTAGCTATTAAGACGCCACAACCGAAGCTGCGTGAGTGCATTTATGGGGGGGCCCACGCGTGTCGTGCATATAACGGCGTACTACCGAACTTCTTCCGCGGTCACTGCTGCGGGCTTCGCGGCCGATCAATTGGCGACGCCCCGAAATACATTATCGATTCCACCTGGCGGGCCTGTACCGGACGCTTCCCGCTCCTCCTACATACCATCGTTATCGTGAGGGCACCGCGCCGCCACTGATCGTGCGAATGCGTGTGAAGCCTTGGTCAAGACTGTCCAACGCCTGCGGAGAGGTGCAGTGCCTCGAAGAGGCTGTGAATTTATAGCAGACTTACCACAGCCATTGTCATGCACCGTCCTACTCTGCAAATGCCAGTTTGTTGTCACGTCCTGATTCTTTCTCTTATGCTGCCTCGATATGGACTGCCATTCGTTGAAGTGTACTGCTGTGCGCTAGGTCGTCCGGCTTTACACTATTTAACACTGATACGCCCTATTCAGCCGTATAGCGTCCTGCTTCGTACTATCATCTGCTGCACTGTCTCGTGCTGTACGTCTCTGCATTGTCCTTTCCTGCTACGCAGGGTTGCGTCCTGCGCTGTCTATAGCATCCTCTCCGACTTTGTCGTCCTCTCCCTTCTGTCCTTGTCTGTCCTTCTCTGGCACTTCCCTTTCTTTCTCGCGTAACAGTGTCTGCATTCCTCGGACCCATGTTAGCTGGCCTGCCGCTCACTGGAAACAACGCGCACGTATGTTTTCTAGAGCGAATGTGAGCGTTCAATAAAGACAGAAATGAGTCGCAGGATAAGAGGCACAACAGAAAAACATGCCGACAAATATCAACGCCTTCAAGAGTTCGCTCAGGTTTGTTTGTGACTTTTTTTTTTGTCCTACATATTCTCCAGACCTGGAGAACTGGCCGTATGAAGCTCCGCATAGCACTCGGCGGCGATTGGCCGTCGCCCTTGACACAAGTGCGGTGGTGTAAGTTGCGGGCGCGCTTTTAGCGCCTGGTCGCTGCATTCTCCGCAACCGAGTACATCGTGGCTGCGTATAAGTAGCCCCTGTGCTTATTCCGGGGCAGACTACGATATTTGAGATGCTTGCTGTTTGGCCAGCCAGAGCCGTCCAGCTCTGCGTACCCGAGACGTATTTTTATCTGTTTTTCAGTGCAAAACAGAAAGGTGATTAAACAGTATGAAATGACAGTGTGTTCCCTTTAACGCCATTGCACTGTACGCCACCATACGCGATGTCTAAAACATTACTTCGATGACGTCTTTCCGGCTCCCAAATCGCTTCCAGTGCACGCAGCCAAACAAGAAACGGCCATCGAGATCCTGTTTCTGCTAACCGGAGAGAGTTCTCGCTAAGGCGTGCATTTGGATGCCGCCCATGCGAGAGCACTTAAGGAAAGGTGGGAAACGCCACCCATCCGAGAGCAGCGCGAAATTCCAAGGGAAAGCCCACACGAGTTTCTCAGAACAAGATCTTCGTGGTTGAACAAGAAAGTTGCAGTTTTGCCCGAAAGGAGAAGCGTCGATCACGATACCAAATTAGTAGACAACTATATACGAAGAAAGGATAGTAGTTTCATCAGCCATATAAACTCGGAAACATTCGCTTATTAGCTAAATTAACGAGCATGGTGTCCCGTAAGCACAGGCACACAGAAACACATCTCAATCCATGAGCGCGTACACTAGCTGTCAAAATCCTTGGCTCACCCTCGCGCGCTTTCACTCGCACCTACAGCATACGGCGCGCGGCCACACCGTTATCGCACTTCGACTTTATACGTAACATCACGGCGACGTCGATGGCGGCGACGGCGGCGAAAATGCACCTGGAGTATTCGTATGATTGCTATAAAAATAAAATTATTGCACTACTTGGTGATCGAACCTGGAAAGCAGCACCCTTCCGGATTGGTCGCTCTATCATATGAGCTAAACAGGACCGGGATGATGTAACGACTCTGTTCGAGTGTCATTCTTTTTCGCTTTCGTGGGTGGTCTGAGCGGCGATCCGGCCACGTTTTCACCGAGATCGGCCGGCAGTTAACTACGGATGGCAAGAAAGGAATATAATCCAGTGAAATGAATTCTTACGTCATATCTGCACAGGACGGTGCCAGTTGGCACGGAGATGCCGAATTAATCGATAACTCAAAGCGCGGAAACATTAGTCTTCCGTTTGTCTTCGCTGGTCGTAGAGCAACTGCCGTGGAAGGTCGCTGGTCCCGTGTTCGACACCCAGACCGGAACGAATTGTTCACCTGCGACAACTTTCTGAGAAACACGCAATGGGTATCCTTCGTAGCTTCGCGCTAGCTTAAAGTTGTTCCAGTTTACCACGCGTTAGACTTCCTTCCCCTTGTATATTTCCGTATAGAACTGAGGCGGTCGTAGATTATCTCGCCGTAAGGTGAACAATGTCCAGCGAAATCGCACACTCAAACATAGAGTGCAGTGTTCGTGGAATGCATACACCGTGCATCGCATCACAAACCTGTACGCGTACAGTATTGAATGAGCAAGGCGCCGGAACTCCAAGAGTTAATTAAAATTATTCCGCACGCCTCCGCGCAATTCCCTGCGTTGATGCCCGGTCCATTAGTCGACTTGCTGGAGTCGGCTTATATAGAGATGGCCTGCTCCTGCCCGGTTTCACTGAAGCACTTACAAAACAAACGCAGCTCGGCTCTGCACGCGGCATGTGAATCACGCAAGTCCCTCAGTAAACAAGACGCGAATGCGAACTACACAGTGAACGTCGACGAGTGCCACGGACATTCGTCCGTGCATGTCGCGCCCGAAATTCCCGCAATATTCCGCGTTCAGTGGAGAGCCAGAGTGCTCCAATTATGCCGGCCTGCGAGAGACCCCGCTTCAATGCTAATGCGCGCGTGGTGTCCTTCTGTGGAGAAACATAATCCTCCTCTGCTATACACGTATGAAACGGAAGCGATCGTATACGGGTGAAACTGTAAGAGCCAGTCGCTTTGATCTAAACACTCTGGCTCTTGAAAGCAATCTTCAACAAAAAGAAACACTCTTGTCATTTTTCTTTCTTTAGAATTTGAAACCTGAGATTCAGGAAGGCGGCATATAAGGGCTCTAATTGAGCGATAAATCCGCGAACTTAATCAACAAAATGTTGGCATTACGCCCGAAAGGCGAGACATTGACAGCAACAACAATGTATCGGAATATTATACGAAATAAGGCGCACAGTGTTATGGGCAGTATAAAGTGCAGTGAGCATTAGCTTATTATAACTAAACCAGCATAAGACACGCATGAATCGAGTCCACTCGATGACCGCGAGCACTCGCCGTGACAACACTTGCGTGATGAGAAGCGCCCGTGCTCGTCTGCGTGTGTGTATATATATATGCATGCATGATTTCTATGAGTTTCGGGAGAGCGAAATTTTCACGTTAGTGTACATCGGCGCAGTCGATGGTGGGTAAATTACATCTCCAAAGTGCAGGAAGAGGCTAAGAAAGCTTCGCGTTAACTTTTTTTTCCCTCATGCTCACGGTTTTCAGTCAAAACCGCTGAGTTTCGGGTTGCCCGCGTAGGTCAGCGCCGCCTTGAATTTCGACCACGTTGCCATAGCGACAAGTTGCGACAACCTTTTAGTCAACCCGGAGCCAATGGAAATCTATTTGTCGGTCTCTTTGTTTTGCCACACACACACACACACACCAAAAACAAGAAAGAAAGGGAGAGAAAGAGAATTGGTTTCGAACTAAATCCTCGGACGGAAACACGAAAAAAAGAAAGGGGGGGGGGGGCGACTGCTTGCGACTAGGATGAACGAAATGTTTTTGTTAGTTTGCTTGCTTGTTTGTTTGTTTGTCTTTTTTGTGCTCCAGACGATGTTGTTGTTTCAGTCCGCGTTCACGATGGAACATAGCAAGATAGATTGACCTGAAATCTTTCTCGCGGTACCCTAAGCCCATACTGCAATCAAATTAGGCGCCAGGCGAAGAAGCGCGCGACCGGCTTTCGACTGCTGACCCACCAATCCAATACTACAGACGAGTAAACATTTAGACGGTATACTTTCTACTGCAAATGGGAAAACCATGTGAATGACAGGTACGGTATACGGTTGGCAGATATGGTGTGCTGCCTGGATGCTTAACACCGTTCCGACTTCTAGCTTCATCCCAGCACACAACGGAGGAGGAAAAGCAAGATTGAAGACCGCGCTGCTAATTCCGTAAAAGCTGGCACCGGTGGACCCCAAGCAGAACCAATAGTTAATGAAACACGCGATAAAATCGTGCTGCAGCTAAATCTCACAACGGGATCACTCCGCGGGGCTCTCCACCTCGTCCGTGCTCTAGCAGCCCTGCTATCTACCCATTCTTAGAGATCTGTCGCACACTGCACTATATAGGGAATATTGCAGAGCGTGTCACGAGATGTTTCCTTCCTGCGCTCTTTTTTTAAACATCTGCCTCCGATGGAAGTAATCAAATACTCGTCTCAGGATCAACGATGAGGTCGCACGAGATTGACGACGGCGTTTTCAATAGGCACAATGGTGGATAAAATTCAGCTCTATGAAGGCCTGCGTTATTTCTTCTTATTGTTGTTCTTCAGCATAGGCGAAGGGATAAATCCGCCTGAAAGTCGACGGATGTGAAACAAAGTCGAACTGCAGTCCCTTAGCGAGTCGGTTGTTTACAACAACGACTGAAAAACACAAAGAAAAGCTGGAAGCTTATTCCTTAACGCTGAAACCGAGGCACACGAGGCTGGAGATGAACGTCGACGCACAAAAGCACAAAAGCGACGTTTGAGCGACGACCGCTGCGTCGTGTCGCGACTCCGATAACGGTTTTCTCGAACGCCACTTTGCATGCCGCAAGTTTTCGCATCGCTCGTAGAAACGAATAGTTCGAAGAAGAGTTGGCATCAATCAACAAATCGCTTACTCACGCACATGCACAGATAGGCCACAGGCGTAAGGAATTGGGCACGCTCATGACGACGCACCATTACGCCGTCGCACGGAGCTCCGTGGAAGCAGCGTCGCGAATCGCTGACGTGTATCGCCGAAGCTGACCTACGTCTACATACGTATTCAGTTATACGCCGCTACGCAAGCTTAAGAATTAACAATACGGACTCTTTCCACGGTGTTCCTCTTACGTCCTCGAGTCGCGGGCCCTTCTCACCCTTGAGGAGAACGCAACAGAATGTTTTAACACAATCCGCGTTCTCGAATAGCAGTGTCTCTAACGTGATATGCGAAAAATAACGGTCGTTACGTAACAGCACAGCCTAACAGTGGTGTTGGTCAGCGTACGTACTGCAAACGTCACCTCTGCTGCAAAAAAGAGCGGAACGCCTAGCTTTGCGTCAGAATAAGACGCCTCACGAAGATGACAATTTATTGGCTTCCCTTTTGAAAAGGGGAGGTGACAAATAGTCACCCAGCCTGCTCGAGTTTATCAGGTACGCTATACATGCTTTTCATTCTAGCATTTTTTTTTGTATACGCCTCCTTAACGTTTTTCCTTTTGCTCAAAACTTCTCTATCTACCTTGTAGTGCTACCTATGCCTGTAACGGGTCCTGTCGCATCAATCTCATCCCTACTCTTTCCACCAATACTCCAAACGTCTCTTGCTCATCTCGGCGGCTGACCGGTCGATGCTTCCGTTCACTTTAAATCCAAGCGCTTCTCGAAGGTGTACGTTATCTACGGGTCTGACTAGGAGAATATACATTCGCATTCCATTAGGATGTGCTGAGTGGTCTCCGAATATTCGCTGCAGCATACGCATGCCTCATCTCGTTGCGAACATTTGCTCCGGTATGTTTTTGTCCTTGAGCAACCAGCCCGGGAGACAAATAGCAAAGCACTGCCCTCTGTATTATCGTACAGATTTTTCTTTTTAATTTCTTTCTTCTCAGTGTTGTAAATCTCCATGGTCGTTTTTTTCTCCCATTCTTAGCATTCAATTGTTATCCTTATTATTATTATCCTTGTTGTTGCCGTCGCCGTCGTAGTTCTCGTCGTCGTCGTCGTCGTCGTTGTTGTTGTTGTTGCGCAAGCGGTTCAGCTCTCATTCAATAAGTGGCGCCCTCTGGTGACGGCTGGGCAGCTCCAATTTATTCGCCACCCGTGGCGATAATAGGCTGCATAACTAATTCATGAGACACAGGGCCATCGTGAAATGCGCGCATTGGCATGCACGTATTCACAAAACGCTAGTTAGGAACCTCCTCATTTTTTTTTTTCAATCGACTTTTGCCGGGTGCCTTTTCCGGTGAGGTGTTTGTTGCATACGCAATGACAGAGCGGCTCCCTCCGCTTTGACAGGCGCATACTTGGTCGAGAGTTCCTGCTTGTAAGTTGTTCGCGCATTAACTTATCACGTTCACTAAAAGGGCATAAACGATAATAAATTAGACACTCCAAACTTTGCAAAATCGTGTCCGCAAAACAACGCGGACACAGAAGAAAACGAAGGCGCCATTTCATATGCGATGGAGTTCATATATGCATGCACCACGGGTCATTTCGTTTCGTCTGCGAGCAGGCGGAGACTCGCCACGATAGCGAGAGGTGAAGCCCTGCCATCGTTTATAACGCGGGTGCTAAGTACAGACCCGCGACGCCACGCCACGCCAACGGGTCGAGACGTCAATTGGGGTACTGCGACGAATTTGCCAGATCACGAAGTACCGCAGACACGCGATGGACCAAAATGACAAATGCAAAAATGACAGCGCCAACCCTGTACAAAATACATCGTAATGTACCACTGGGCAATATTAAATATTAATTTATTGATGTGCCCCGAGCTCCAGTCATGCATGCAAATGTTACAATTATCACACCAAAATTTTTATGCACTTGCAATGTGTGCTCGCCCCCTGTGTGCGTGTGCGAGCTAGCGCGTTTGTGTGTGCATGCTTGCGTGGCTGATTCTATAGGCTGACAAAAAGAATAACATTTCTGCTAGCTACTCATGTTTGAAAATACCTGTCCCCGTGGAAAACAACAGATACTGGTAAACTTGCAGAGGGGGCGAACAAAGCAAACAACCGGAAATAAAAAGCTGGGCACGTAGCTACAACTGCAACAGAAGCCCGACACGAGTGGATACTCCAGCGAAACCCTAGGCAACAAAGGAGCAAAGTAAACGATAAGCCATTTTATATTAAATGTTGCGAGTAGGCATCATCCAAAGGGGAGACGAAAAGTCAACGAAAAAAAGTCTTTGGGAAGCTCTAGAAGTGACCTCAATAGATTCCCACCGCGTACACGTGGAACTGCTGCACTCTTGATGAAATGGCCCTTGGAGGATAGCCCCAAGCTCTCGGAGAAAAAAAAAAGAAAAAAAAGGGGGCGCGACAGTTTCTTTTCAAAGCCCTTGCTTACATGACAAACAATGTGGCAAGGCGCCGCTCCGGTGTCGCCTCGTCCAGAGGTTCCCGCCAAGAGGTCTCAGAGGCTTCCTGCTGAGCGAAAACATGGCGCACTCTCATTTTCTCTTTCTCGGTCATCAGAACCCTCCTTCTTTTTTTTCTTTTTTTTTTTTCGCGACATCCGTTCAGGAGACTTTATTCAGTCTTCATGTCTTCTGTCGCACGGACCATTATCGTCATATTTTATTTAGGGGCAGAAGTTGCCCGAAAAAGAAAACCATGCAGATCGCACTCACTGCGGAAGTTGCGGTAAGCGAAGCATCGTTTGGTTCCGCCTCACATTAAGCATGCTATTTTTTTTTTAGCTTTACTAGCGCAGATGAGCTTTTCGATTGTCCTGAAGCGATAGCTGCCATGAGACGAAGAACATCGGTAAAAGTGGGAAGAAATCATGAGCCATTCAATCCCTCCCCCCCCCCCCCCGCGCAATGTTCTTTTTGTTTTTCTTCGCCGCCCCCAAGGTGCCTTCATCAGTACAACTCTCGCCCTATAATTCTCCTGCAGTCACTAGCCGAGATTATTTACGGAAGCGCTCTTGGATTGGATTGGAGCCAACTTTATTTGTGCCTGCAGTTGGGCGCTCGCGCGCCCCGACGAGGGCCTAGAAGTGCTTTTAAACGCATTCGCAGGCTTGTAAGCGTCAATTCGAGCTTCAATCACTTCATGATCTATCTGCCACATGCAAAGAAAAGTAAAGATGAGAACCAGGAGTGCCTTAAAAGCCTGCACCAGTAGCCCCCGTCCCGGTATGCCACAAGTCTAGCACGACATGCCAAAGCAAGTTTCTATTATTTAGGAGCAGGGTATCGAACCAAAACTTCAACTAAAATCGAAAAAAAAACGTTATTTTTCTCGAAGCAGAACTGAACAAAACGTTCCGTTTTCTTTTTCTTTCTTTTTTTTTTGCACTTTGGAGTGACACCGAAAAAGAAAAACAACAATTTTGGGTTCATGTTGGCCACATTTTCTGGTGTTTTTTATTCCTACACTGTCTGCTCTTGTGGCTCAACTATGCTAGCTAATTTACATGAATACACACCAACATCCCGTGATCGTAACAACAACGTCGGTGCAGTCTTCAGCGTATTTCGTCAGGGCGTACACTACGTTTTGTGTCAGCACGACGCTATCTGCATCGCATCTGACGCGCGGACTCGCCAAATTGTGATGTGTGCAAAGTACAGTGTGCAAAAGACAGTGGAGCGGATACCGGATGTTTCTGCGAAGACTGCCAAAAATTGATAAAAAGAGAGCAGTCAAGAAACAAATGCCGTTTTCTTACAATCCCATTATCGTGAACGATGGGCGTCAGGAAACAGGTTAAGTGTTCTAATTTCCTCGTTAATTAGTTATGTACATTAATCAATTTAATTAATTAACACGTTGATGCGGTTACTGACAATGTAAAATTTGTAGCTATTGATGAAGTGATCTCATATCAGTTTTGAAAAGGCGTGTCTGTTTATTTCTGTGTGCCCGCTGTAAAATAATTCCATGTCTTTATTTGTTACCTTTGTGCCTTTTCGCGTCAAAATATAGCCAAATTCGAAAACGGAGCACGAACGTAACCATCGCCTTTCTAGTATTCCTCAGCCTTGACACCACCCAATGCTTACCTATAGCTAAGCCTCTCGCGCTGCCTTAATCATTACTTCGAAATTTGCACCGGCTATAGAGTTGCACGTTAACGGTGGGGGTCAAACATTCCTCGTGGTGCCATTTCGGGGGAATGCTGCGTGGGTCAAACGATCCCTTAATCACAGTTAATTACATTGCGCAGAACTCCTGAAATCAAACAAAGGAAAGCCATCCTTCAGTTAGCTTAATCCAACTCCTCCCGTACCCGCGCCAAATTGCCCCCTCCTGCTCTTGCATCACGGTGAGCAGGCATAGGAACCCTAATCAGCGCAGCGAGCATTGCACGATACGAGAACACGTCCGAATTGCTCAATGTCCGATGCAAATGCGTGTGCCATTGCTGGCTGCGTGCCGCGTTGTATGCATGCGGGCGAATTCAGAGCACACGGTGCGTGTACTCAGAAAAACAAAAAAGAAAGAAGAAAGGGGGCGCGATAGCACCAGACTCGGCTCCAAAACATTGAGTGTTGTTCAAGCTGGGCCGCTAAAGGAGAAGTCGCCAGTATTTCGCAACGCAATCTGGCAGGGACAGCACCCCTGGTTTATTCGTGGCACATGGCGCCTCGGCTCGTTCCAGCAATCTAGACATTTGCATACAGATTCGGACCACACGCGACTAATGCGAAAGAAGTACGCACCGCGACAAGGTAAGGTTTCGCGCACCAGTTCTCTGCCCGGGGTGTTGTGGAGAGTGGACGTGGTATCACCATCATTTATTTAGCTCTAGCGCTGTGCAGAATCGGTAAGCGTCGTTTTAGGGAGCAGGTCAACGTAGCCAATGAGTGTCCACGACACGTGGCCTGTAGAACTTAACATTTTGCACGTCGCAGTCGTCATAATGTATCGCCTTCTTTTCACTTTCGTAGTTTATTTCGTAGTTTACCGCGTGGATAAAACGAAGCCGGAAATGTATGTAGCACTAAAGGAAAGGATAGCTAATGTATTAGTTACTGCACAACGTCATCAACGAGGAAATTAAGAGCCAAACATACCTGCTAATGCAGTAGGAGCACGTAGGAACATATTCCGTGTTCCGTAATATTTTGTGGCAGACGTATCTGTGCACGTACGTGTGACCATGTGTCTTTTGTTGCTATCACTGCGCTGTTTGGTTTGTTATTCTCGAGTGAAATAAGGGACCAGCCATCACCAATAAAAGGCTGCTCCTATTCTGACATTTTTTTTTTATTAACTACACAATCATTCCCACAACAATAACTATACGACAAAGAAATGCTAGAGCAGGAGACAGAGAACACCTAGACAATTTACGCTTACTAATGGCAGTGAGCGTCCACAAGAAGTGTCTCCACATTCTTGTGGACAAAAAAAAAGATACACATGGAGCTTAAAGTCGCTGTTTTAACCGCGTCGCAGACATGAACGCACGCGTTTGAAGAGATAGCTGTGATGGTTAATTCGTTCGCGATGTGGAGCGCTCAGAAGCCCTCAGCGTCGTCCTTGTTCGGTTAATTTCCCTAACACTAGAACGCACCGCAGAGAAAGTAAATGGAGGACGACGAAGCTATTACAACGTCCGAGACTTCCATTTAAATTCTAATGAGTAAAGCGGGTGAGCGGATGCTGGCAATGAAAACTAGAGCTGCATTGTGTCGCGAATTTATGGTCTTCCGTTTCGGCGCTGACCACGCCTGAAGAAATAAGCGGATGCAACGTGTTTGTTTTACTGGTTGTGCAGTTAGTCGTAATACGTTTTTCCCCAGCTCAAAGCAAACGGATTCATGCATAGACGATGAGGCTCTTCAAAAAAAAATAAAGGAAATGGAGCTGACAGAGAGTTGGCGCTGGTGCACAATATCAGGAACTAGACGAAACGAAACGGAGAAAATAAAGAGGTCTGTATTTCTTCATCATTTTTCTAAGAATGTCTCGAAAGCTTTGCATTTATGACACCACACCGCACACCGCTTTCCGTCGAGATAGGTTAAGGGGAAGCTATAGCTCGGGCCCAACTCCGATGCGGCCTATTCAAATACATGTAAAACGCGAAAACGTTTGTCTGAGAAAACCCCCAGACCGATTTTAATGAAATTTTTTGCATTTGAGAGAGAAAGTTAAATTCTAGTGAATGTTGGAAGCGGAATTTCGATTTAGGGCCTGAATTGTTTTTAAAAGGATTTTCAAGAATTCGAAGGTTTGAAAGAAAACAGAAGCACGAAGTTTACAAATTAATAGCTCTGCATCAAGAACAGATATCGCTGTTCTGTAAGCGGCATCCATTATATCATTCAAAGCGGACACATTCGATATGTCAACTTGCAGATTACGTGAATTCGTTACGTTGTGTACATGAGGTCTGCAAAAGCTGTATTTTCATACTGCTAAATTTTTTGAGATTTATGTGCAACATATCAATTTTGTCCGCTTTAGATGCATTATTAGATGCAATTCACAGGATTGTGATATTTTTCATTGCTGACTTACAGAGTTGTAAGCCTGATAGTCTCCTTTCCTAAAGATTTGCGATATTTTCCAATTTTTAATGAAAGATTTACGACCTACATCAATAATTCGAAACTAACAGTCACTAGATTTTAAGTTTTCCTTTTAAATGCAAGAACTATCGTCCAATTTGTTGCAGTGGTTGCCGAGAAAAACTAATTCTCCTTTTACATGTATTTAGATAGGAGCACCCGAGCTAATGAGGGCCACGCGGCGCAAGTTTTCTGCTTTCGTGGGAAATGCATTCGCAGTTATCTACTTAAATATAATGCCTTATGAGAATTATGCAGCCCTGCATTTTCCTTGCCTTAAATGAACAACAAAGGAACACATACTTTGAGTTTCAACGAAAAAAGTGTGTCGAAATCTTCCATCCAAATCAGACGACTCACACTAAAGCTCGCTCTGTTTCTTCTGTCTGCTTCACGCACTGACTTATTGTAAGATAAATATAAATTATGCGGTTTAACGTACGTAACCAACGAGCTATGAGATGCGCCGTCTTGTAGGGCGCTCCTAATTTCGACTTGGCGAAGTTCTTTAACGTGCACCCGTAGCACGGCACACGGGCGTCCCTGCGGAATGCAGCCGCCGCAGCTGGCATTCAAACCCACGACCCCTTGTTCAGCAGGATAACGCCATGGCCACTGAATCGTGGTGGCGGCTATAGCAATTAAGGCTGCCCCTGCATTTGTTTGTTTTAGAAATTTCCGTTTGTACTTCCCCTTTCCCTTCCCCAAGTGCAGAGTAGCAAACCACTCTCCCTCTAAATCGTAAATCAAGCAACGAAAGTCAAATCGTAAATTTAGATGGCAAGTCAAATTGAAAGCGTTACACAACGGTTCATGCACAAAGCAGCGTGTTCTTTTTTTCTCGTTAAAATAAAGAGTAACAAGGAATTAAGACGATCGAAGCGCGCAATGTACGCAGGCACCAAGGACACACAGCCACAACCAGCTTCGACCGCGCACAAAAAACACCCTTCGTGTGAGACGAAGTTCTAATGTCCTTCTTTCGTTAAATTATGCATTGTGAAAATCTTTCTTTTTTGCATTTTCTTAGTTTTTCGGGGCTTCGGATGCTCTGTTTACCGCAGCAACATGACGGGAAAGCCCTCTGCGCTGGTAGGAAGCTGCCAAGGACAACGTGGACCGCCTCTCATCTGCCAAAAAGAAAGAAAGAAAGAAAGAAAAAAAAAGAAAGAAAGAAAGAAAGAAAGAAAGAAAGAAAGAAAGAAAGAAAAAAAGAAAGAAAGAAAGAAAGAAAGAAAGAAAGAAAGAAAGAAAGAAAGAGAAACAAAGAAAGAAACTGAGAGCTGGCCGCTCTGCTACCGCTACAAGCTATCGACCGAGCAATTTCAGATTGTTTCAGCAAAGCGTACAGACTCTTCTCTTTGCGGGTTTACTTATTTTAGACGAGCCGTCATTTGGGCACACAGCGATGCTACCGCATTAGTCTACTTCCTGCACACAGCCTTCTCGTCGAAAAAACAAACAAACCATGAATCAAAAGTGAACACGGAACCCCAGCGTATCATTTGCTCTCACAGGACGAGCCTTTCATGAGCGCAGCCGTACACGTAGCACGAGATCGGTGCGTTCTGGTACCGAGGAAACTAAAGACAGCTCGGTGGTCGGTCGATAGAAAGATGCTGACGCCCATACATGGCTGCATTCTTCTTTTTTTTTTATCCGCTCCCTCATGCGAGAATAAAAAGTTATCGGAATCGGCCGGGCGCACCGATTTGGCTCATAGAAATCGCTTTCCACCGTCGCGCTTGGCGGTGCCAGTTGTAGGAACGTAATCGGAGCGGAATCAAGACCAGAGGAGGCAACCATTTCTACGCCAATTAAAAACTGTCCGACTGAGAAAAATCTGCGATCGCTACCGGCTTCATTCATTCATTGTTTACGCGGAATGGTTCCTTACAGAGGTATACACATGCATAATAGTACAAGACATTAGAAAGAATAACACAAACTATGAGAGCGCGCACACAGAAAAAACTAACAAA
Organism: Dermacentor variabilis; assembly: GCF_050947875.1. Taxonomy (NCBI): domain Eukaryota; kingdom Metazoa; phylum Arthropoda; class Arachnida; order Ixodida; family Ixodidae; genus Dermacentor; species Dermacentor variabilis. The sequence continues at coordinate 33,765,317 of NC_134570.1, read as the reverse complement.
AATAAAGCAATGACGGAAAAGGCTGGTGCAACTAATAAAAAGGAAGACACAGAATAATAGATAAACAAGAACATAAATTCAAACAGCATTATTGAGAAAACACGGGGAAGGCGGGAGATGGAGATTCAAAAGGATGAGCAAAACGATAACAAGGTAAAAGCGGTAGCCAACTTTTCGACAAGAGGACTTGTCTTTTCGAATCCTTTTTCAAACAGCATTCTTTCAACTACAAATGGGAAAAAAAGTAAATAATAACACCACCTTATTCCTAAGCTAAGTTACAAACCATCGCGTACAAAATGCATAAGGGCATCAGAGAAGTGCCTACCATGAGATGTAAAAGCCGCGTTCAATAACGCGCTATAAGCGAGTTTTCCACTGTGCGCGTACATGTAAGTCCTGTAACAAGGAGCTTATCAGCGCACGTCGGCTCCGCTGCGGCATCGCGCTGATGAAAGCGAAAAGCCAAACGGTGTTAGAAGTCGGAGTACTCGAGTCTTGCGTCCGTCTTCCGCGTCTCACACTTCTTCGCAGGCTCGCCCAGCTTTGCAATTACCAGTCATTTGATTGCGCATCCCCTGTCATCACAAGCCAGGCCAGTTGCCACAAAATACGTACTTACATCATCCGCAAACACGCGCAGCAGCAGTTAGCTTCTCTCCATTCTTTCAAACTTCGAAAGGTTTGAATTTTCTCCCTAACAAAACATTGTGCACCACTCCTGCTCCACCATGTGTTCAATGGCGGAAGCCATTTAGTAGAAATGTTGCCCACCCGACATGTACCGTGTGCAACCCGCTAAGGTTAGCCGAGCAAATCAAGAAAAAAAAAACGAATATTAAGAAGACACGGTGCAAGATAAAATGATAAGACTTACGGAGTTCGGTCGTAAGAGGTCGGACAACACTGCAGGTCTTAAAATTATATCTTGCCCCGTTTTTTTTCTCTTCAAATATTCTTTCTTCGTTGAACAGCTTGGTTAAGGTTACAGCTGGGACACCATATATAACTACTATACCAAGGGCCTTTGGGGTACCGGGATGTAAACGTAATAACGTTATTTCTTTCGTTTTGCTTTTTTAACGCAGGCCCCGTTCACGTTACCGTTTCGCAGAAACGAGTCTCCGAGTGTCCCTGCACTTAGCAGCGGCGGTGTCGCGAAATCGGTTCTCTTCTGCCTACACCCCCCCCCCCCCCTCACATAGAAAAGAAAGAAAAGCCGAGCCTTGTCAAAAGTTCTCGGACCGGCGCAAAGACGCACGTGGCGCGGATTTACCCTCGTCTCGGCTTTCTCGCTTCTCGCGGCGCGTTGTGAGAACGCTGCCGGGAACCGACATGACAGGGTCGTCTTACGCTGTCACTCCTGCGCGACACTGCGTATGCAGAATAAATCGAGTGGCTGCACGAACACACGAAGGCGTCGCGAAGAGCCCGTGCACGAGTACTCGCTTGCAAGAACGCTCGCTTTTCTCGCGGTATACGCTTCGACAAAGACGCTTCTGAAGCTTGCCATCAAACGGGGCAAAAAAAAAAAAGAACGAAAATTAACGGATGGAAGACGGGTAAAGTTTGACAGAAACGAAGTGAAAGTAACAGATTGAGTAGGAGCTCGTCTTGGAACATTTTACTGATGGAAAACCTGTAGCAGAAATAAATGGTTGTTGCGCGCGAGTCCATGGAGAAAGAAACGGCACGTCGGAAATATTTGCCGTTGGTCCAGACTTGTGTGTCGTACGAAATTTCTAGGTAACATCGCTAAAATCGTATTACGAAATGAACAAATAAATGAATAAAACAGTTGACAGTCATTTTAGCGTACGCTAAAGAGGATAAAGGCAAAACGCCTGCGCGCTCGGGACAGTCATTAAATCACTTGACATTCACATTCGAATGCGTTGTTACTTCCTATTGCTTGTTTTGTCCCACCAAAGGTAATGTGTTCGAGTGCCTTAATTAACAATATCTTAATTAGCTGTGTCTTAATTACATCCCAATTAATTAACACCAACGATCGTAGGTTCAACTCCCACCAATGGTCGTAGGTTTTGCTGCCACTCTTTGGTGGCAGACAACTTTGGTGCCACAACGCCGGACATCGAATTTTTCAACGCATGCGCTATCTAAGGCTTTCACCTTAATAAATAAATAAATAAATAAATAAATAAATAAATAAATAAATAAATAAATGCTGCAATAGGTTGCAGCGATTTACTTCACCTGGGAAAATGCTTCGGGTGCCGCGGTCATTCGTACACAGTGTAATGCAGAAAGCTAATCTGAACTAATCTAACCTATCCTATACTAGCCTCCCCTAGCCTTCTTAGTTGTCCGGTTTGCCTCGGAAGCTGGTTCGGAAGTCGCACTCGTCCGTCCACAGTGACTTGCTGAAGCCCACACCTGACCTACCCAAACCTATGTTACACTAACCTAGCGTATCCGTAACGGTCCAGTTGGCCTGAGACGGTGCTCTGAATGTTGCGGTGGTCCGTTCACAGTGGCCAGCGGAAGCAAGGCGTCCGCTGGACGCCAGCGGACGCCTTGCGGACGCCAGCGGACCTTGCCTAGCGTAACCTTACCTATAATAGCTCAGCCACCGTGGTTCGATGTGCCTGAGGAGCCCCGGATGCCGCAATCTAGCGTAGACAGCGGCCTGCAGAAACTTAACTTAGCCCCGCCTACCCTTACTCGCCACGGTAGCTCCATGGCAGTATGGCACTCTGCGGCTGACCACGGGGTAGCAGGTTCAATTCCTGACCACGGCTGCCGCCTTCCGAAGGGGGCGAGATGCGAAAACGCTCGTGTACCGTGATTTCGGTGAGTGAGTGAGTGAGTGAGTGAGTGAGTGAGTGAGTGAGTGAGTGAGTGAGTGAGTGAGTGAGTGAGTGAGTGAGTGAGTGAGTGAGTGAGTGAGTGAGTGAGTGAGTGAGTGAGTGAGTGAGTGAGTGAGTGAGTGAGGTAACATTATTTCGGTCCAGAGAAGAAGCAGGGGAGACCCCGCGCCACCCGGCTAGTCCCACGTAGGGACCGCCAAGCCGAGCTTGACGGCCCGATCGCGGGCACTCTGGACGGCCAGGGTTTGGTCGTTGAGTTCGGGGCTGCCCAAGAGCGCAGCCCACCTATCCTCGCTGAAGGAGGAGCCGATGGCTTCACACTCCCACAACATTCGGTGCACGTTGAGCCGTCCACTACGGCGTCCCTCATAGCCCTACCGTGCAGTTCTAGGTAGTTAGACACCACAATTTTAATATTACCCTAACCTAACCTTGCCTAGTCTAACTCATGTCATGCCCAAAGCAACAGCAGATCACAATTCGCGCGTTGAACAAATCCAATTATGAAGTTATCTAGAGACAGGGAGTATGGAGGAAACACAAAGAGCTCAGCCAAATTGCACCTGGTTTGCTACCCAGCATTCGGGAAGAAGAAACGAGGGGCCATAAGTTTTATGACCTTAGACATTATACTTCAAAAACTGCGCGTCTGCATGGCTATATAGGATGACTCAGCCGTTCTATGACGCAGGGCAAAACTTCAAATAAAGAAAGAAAAAAGAGAGACACAGAAAACGGTGATACAGCAATGTCTTTCGCTGTGTTAAATTCCAATATATTCTTAGCATTGCACATCCCGTCAACGTCCAAGCAACCGCGGCTAGTGAAAACGCCAGAGAGATTGCCAATTTGCCAAAGTTCACTTCATATAAAGAAACCGTGAACAGAAGATTAGTAAACCTAGCGAAACAACCAATGCGCCATAATTTGTACGACAAGCACAGAAGGGTTCAACAGCAATGTCATCAGCTAACGATCATTCTTGAAAATATTTTTATCCAATTTCGGACAGGTAAATTGCTTCTCGGTACTCCCTAAGCCAGAAAGCCCAATTCTCCTTTCTGAAGCATGTCATACTACTAACACGATCAAACAAGAGTTCACGAATAAGACGACAAACACCAAATTTTCAGGCGCAATCAGGCAAGGGGGGAATCGATCGAGAAAACTTAGTTCGCGACCGACCTTCGGTACTTAACGCGCAAATATCAATCGGCGTAATTTCCACCAACGTAAAGCGGATTATATAGGGATCTTATTACGTGGGAGATATAGTTGCCCTGTGAAGTCCTGACGATCAGGCTCTCAGAGAGCGGCTGCGGCATTTGTTGCAGAGCTACACGCGGAGCAATGACCTCATCCGATTAGTTTGGTCCAGGAAACCATGGTCATGGTCACAACAGTAAAGAAATCCTTCATTTCAGCCACGTGTGTGGGAAAAAATAATTCGGCAGAGACGCTTAAGACTGCTTACGTGGGGTAATGAGAAAGCATTGTACCGCTTGTAGACCGCGGAACGTCATGAACGTGCTCATTCTCTGCGCCTCGGTAGGGCCAAATGAAAACGCGCCTAGCGTTTAAACACGCTCGCTTGCCCGCGAGAAGTCCGTAACTCGAAGGACCGCTCAGTGGCGCTCAATTAGACATTAGAGTTCTTCGATGTCCTCGTCACCGACGCACCCTACATTAACGCTTTTAAAGCGAAAGCTTTACTAAACGCATTGAGCAGAGTTTCGCCTATGGTTTCGCCGTCGCCAGCAATTTGACCTTCATTTGACCGCAGCTGCGCCGTAGCCTTGGCAGCGCATCACGTGACTCGCCGCGCAAAGCTTCGCCGCCACCGCCGCTGGCTTGGCGCATGCGCTCTCCGCAGCTGGAGCGCCGCCTGACCACGTGACTTGACGCACACCTGGCTCAGAGGAGCGCCGCGCACGCCCACCGTTGGCGCTCGCATAGTCAGTACGAGCTTGGCCATGGTTGAGAGCGTCTTCTCTGAGCGTTGCGCGGGAGCGGGAGGCTTTGAGCCGTCGTCGCCAAGCGGCGTCTGACCACCCTGCGGATATCGCTCAGCGAGCTGCTTCACTGGAGAGGCTCCAGGATGCGACAGGCGTCGCAACGTCGAGATCAATGTAGCGACCGCGTTCGTGCCCTGGCCGTTTGTGCTTCGACGCTGCGCATGTTCGCGGCGTCTCTTTGCATGCCTAACACTTACGCTTTCCTTGTACCACAACAGGCGTCGCACCGTCGAACAATGCGTGTCTACCCAAGCCTAATCACAGTCACGTCTAACCACTGACCTAGGCCTGATGAGTGTATACGTAAGTATAATAATTACAGGTAAATCAAAAGTCAACCAAGCGAAACCAAGACTTAACCAAGCTAAACCAAGCTTTCGCTTTGCATATCCACGGTTAGCTGAGCTAAGCCACAGCCAATTTATTTTCATTTAACGCGACAGCGTTAAGGGGCCCTTGTCGCACAATATTTGGTGTCGGCATCGGCGTCTCATGAGTGCAAATTCCCGTATATGTTTACGTATATGTACACGCCACGCCTTTCTATATGACATGCGGTATATTCGGGTTATAGTTCCACACCATTCTATCAATAAAGTTTCTGATAACTTGTCTTACATTTGACAAAGTTACTCCTCGGAATTTTAATAATGACAGCCCACCAACAAATGGCATGAAGCAAAATGCAGGCAGCGGGTGCCTTTTATGTTAAATCTTCTCAGACTGAGATATTAAAATTGCGAAACAATAACAGAAACCTGAAAATGATTTTTTTTTTTGGCGTGGTTGCGCACTACCTCCGAGATCGGCCCACGCAAGAGGCCGCGTTTCTACCAGAAAGCTCGCCTTCGTGCATAGCTTTCGCCGCCAGCGTGTCCTGGTAAACACTGTGGTTACATGAGCTGCAGTTGCCGGGAAGCGTGAGAAGCAGTCAAGGATGTTTGAATGCTATCGCGTTCCACTCTTAACGGCGAAACCTAAGCGTCCTCCAAGTTTTTCGGGCTACATGCATGTCCTGTCAGAAACATGTCCGATATCATAATTTGATTTTGTAAGATTCTCGAACAGATAACAATATCCTTACATGCATAAAATTTGCGTTCCCAGACGATCAAGACGAATGCTGAACGTGTGCCTTGCACTAACTCGAGTTGAGAGATTCATCGAGATTCTCGCGTTTGTTGTCTCTGACAAAGTAACGTACATCCAGATAGCACAATATCAAGGAAATATTGCTGCTGCTTTCTCTTTGTTATAGTGGCTGTCCGGGCTTCAAAACTGTGCACAGTTTTCCTGACGAAGTCCAGACGGCATTGCCTTTTTACACATCCTTTCCTTGCTGCTGCTGGCATTAGGAAGCACTTGGGGAATTCGCGGTCGAAAGAAACTGGAACACACACACACACACACTATATATATATATATATATATATATATATATATATTCTGTGTGTGCGCTTGTGTCGAACTCAGGAAAAGCAAATTAGCTCTGTGATGCAGTGTCTCTCTTTCGGCGATATCCTTAATACATTTTCGCTTTCCCAAACATGCACCAGCGAGTGAAATGAGAAAAGTAAGGCGGAAAGCTACGTAAGAGGAGAGTAAATATGGCAGGCATAATTTGGTCTGTTTAATACAACTTCAGTTTGCTAGGCTCGTTTTTTTAAATTTCATTCGCGGCACAGCGTTTGTTTTATTGTCGGTTCCGTGGCTTCTACCGAGAGACAGAGGTTCTTCTTTTGTGCAGTGAAGCTGTATAGGGCTAAGATCCCGGGTTTCGTGGCGTCTTTGTGCATAAATTATCATCATGTGGGCCGGTCCTATTGATAGTGCAGAAGGGGTCCAATCTCAGTGGCACATACCCCTGTGGGCTCGGGGACCTGTAACACGCCCTCGTCACACTTGGGCCCCGAACTATCATCATCAGAAATGGCTCGAGCGTCGTTGTCTCCCAGAGCTGGCCCGTTATCGCCCCTTGGCGCAGCCGCGTGAACGCGCTCGTGCCACTGCTCACGCGTTCGTCGTCGTCGTCTTCCACAGGTGGTTCCGTTGCCGCCCATCGTGCCAGTCTAGAATTTCATTTCTCTTTCGTCGTCGTAATGGGGAGTCCGCTTTTATAAGGTGCTATGAGCAATTCATTGTCTTTCGTGACGGACACATTTAATAACAGAGGTGATACGCGAATGTGTGTGCGCACGCATATCGTCAGGATGACCACAGATTAGGACAATAAGTATGTTCGTACCTTCAGTATTCTGTGTCACCTCAGTATGGTGACTAAACAGCTTCACTGGTCATCCACCTCACAGGGTGGAATAGCTCATTAATTTTATTGCGATAGCAATTATATCGAGACTTCAGGCGCATTTCTGCCATCGGCATCGCCGTCGCCGTGAGGTTCCGTATGAGTGAAAACGTGTGAGGGTGAGCCGGCGAACGCGGTTCAATCTCGCGTGCGCGAGCGAGGAACGCCGTCCAGATGCATGCCCTCACCTGTGGCGCGAGAGGCAGGGGGGAGGGTCAAGCGAGGGAGGAGGGGCATCCTTCTCCGGTGGCTGCTACGGTGCCCCGATATCCTCTTCACCCGCTGCTCCATACAGAGTGGAGAAAACCGCGGCGTCTACTATGGCGTTGCCACGCGAATCCCGGACGCCGTAGTAGACGCCTTAGGGACGCGTTGCCGGCGCTCGTTTGTCTTGAAAGCGATCCGCGACGTGGCCAAAATGCGCGCCCATTCGGGCATCATCTTCAAAGCCATCTGCGATGTTTGCAGAGCACGTGTAGTGCCGGTAGCTTTGCATGCGCTGTGCTTTCGACGTTTCGTTCGCCTTCAAACGACAGATGCACGGAGGTAAATTGGCTCGAGGCTGCTGCCACGATTACTAAATCCATCGTTCTCACAGACAGTTCCCGCTGTCATCGAGCGAGATGAGTTCATGTTTACCTGTGCGCGCGTGACACCATGCTAGCTAATTTAGTTAGAACACGTTGACGGGCTAGTTGGTCTGAATCCATAATAGAATGTGTAAGCGGGACTGAACAAGGACGTAGAAAAAAGCAGACACACAAAGCCTCTGCGTGTACGTTTTTTTATACGTCCTCGTTGAGTCACGCTTACACATTCTAGCATTGTTAATTTAGTTAGTAAGCGAATGTGTACAAGTTTATACGGCCGATAAATCTACAATCTTCGTACAGCTGTCTGCTAATTTGCTATCGCAATCGGTGCTTCGCCTTTCGGGCGGAACTGTGAATGTTTTTCTTGCTTTTTCTTTAAATCCTCCTCGCTTTTGAGTGAAGCATGTGTCGGTCTTTGATCTATTAGCAGAGTGTGATGAAAAGCTTCCCTAAGAGGACGCGGAGGCTGGTTGGTTGTGGGAAATGCTGCGAAAAACTCATATTCGACGTAGTTAGCTTCTTTTTGAATCCCATTTCTCAAGCTGCTCTTGCCAAGAAAGTATCCATGAAACTCTATTTGCATCAAGTATGGATTTTCCACGTGGACGTTGCCCGAACAATTGCATGCAAGTTGAAAAAAAAAGAAGACAACCCAATTCAGCGATTTCTTCGGCTATCATCCAATTTACTGTAACCACCGCGTTCTTTTGCACTCGACTGTAACGCTACGGCTTCACTTCAGTAGTAGATGAATAAAGGAAAAACGAAGCTACGAGCTTTCGGCTGGTGTATGTAGGCATCAGTATTATTCTGCCTTATTGAAACGTTAATAGTTGTTTCGTTAAAGCTGAAAACTCTCTCACTTTTGTGGATTTTAGCACTTTTTTCTGGATTATTTGTTCCTTCAGGCTGTCTATGTTTGAAGTTGTCGATTAACTTGGTCTCGTGGGACCATTTGCAAGGCTCCAGGTTTGCTCAGTCGACAAAGCTGCTGCCCAGCCAAAGCGGTGCTTCCCTCGGTTAATTCTCGTATGCAAACATGTTTTTAGTCTCAAATTCTCAAAATCGATTATTTTTTTCGATGAGACCAGCCGGATTTCATTGTAGGATCTTGTTATACATGAGCAACAAATTCCTTCGCATGAAACTTGCATCCACGTTGAGGATTTCCGTAGCACTCTTCGTTTCTTTAGTGAAACGCATTGCAGCACCAGAAATGCTGAAATTGCACGGACGACCGTGATCAATCTTACGAACTGACATTACGTCTCGTTACCAAAAGTGCCTCTAACTACATATGGCGATTCACTCTTCCCTCGCACATTACCAACCCCAGCTTCCGGTGAATGCGTCCCACGTAGCCTCGCGGGAACACTTCGCAACGGTTATCAACGTGAACGAAAACGACTCTTCATGGCCACGCGCGCAGACCGCCTCGTTTTGTTCTTTTTCCCTCTGGGCATCGCTTCCTCGCCGCCGCATACGAGCGTTGGAGATGTGCATGGCAACTCGACTGGACAGAGGGCAGGAACGAACGGTATCCTCTCCCACCCACGCACTGCACGGCTCTTATGCATGCTGGAGTAGCCCTGGTACAGGGGAGGCCGGTCGCTTCCCATCCTTAACCATTCTCTTCGCCCGCGTTCTTCTACATAACGTCACACCGCGGCTTTCCACCCTTCGCCTTCTCTTGCCTATATTATTCTGACGGCCCTGCGACTGCGGTGGCGCGCAGGCTATAAAATAGAAAGGTACGTTTGAACGTGCGGTGGGTCGGTGGGAGAAAGTGTTAGGGTGGCGACAAGCTAGAACAAAGGCGTCGTAAAAGTTCGGCACACGGCCTCTTCTCATTTCTCTCGGTACGTTTGGTAATCTCTTTTTTCTCCCCACGGCCGTCTTCCATTGTTCGTCCGAGCTTTCTTCATCAATCGCAATTAGCGAAATTACGTCCTCAGCGCCGGCCGGGGCTGCATTCGCACGAAAGCGAGCAAACGGAAGCGATTGCCGGCCGATGCGTGTACGAGAGGGTGGGAGAGAAAGAGAGAGAGGAGCGATGGCACCGACGACCGTTTTGCTGCGGGCACTCGCTCTGCGCCGTGCGTGGCATTTTATTTTGTTGAACGCTCACTCCGCGAGATTAAGATGGAAGACGCGCGTGTGCCCGGCGCAGGGCCCACGTGCCATTGCCGCGCGATGCGCGTTGCCCATGGGAACCACGCTTATGCGGTGGCGGCAGCTCTGACGGGACATCGCACACGCGGAGCGATGGAGCGCTCCCTGCGGTTGCGACACTTCGCGCCGATCGCTTCTGTGGCAGTGACGTGCACTTATGCACACGCGCAGCGTCTACTGAAGGGGTGTGTTGCGAAGAGCGCGGCGCCTGCCAACGACGCCGGCTCGGAAGCTATAGCTTCTAAATGGGCATGTACCGAACAACGTACGGGCGTACCTCCTTCTTATGCATGTAAATACGCTGCACTTGCTTTAGTTACACGCTATGAGCAGCAGATCTAAGCAAGTTGCAGCGTAAAGTTCCTTACAAAAATTGCCACGAAGGGAACTTTACTTTTGCGATCGTTGAGAGAGCGATGGGGTCAGATGTGGCTTCAAATGTGCTTGTGACGTTATTATTACGTTTTGCCTTGGTAAATTTTCAAGCACTCATAGTTTTCTTAACATAGCGAGGCAATTAATAGCTAGAAACTTGCGTAATCATTGCGAATTGTTGATCTTGTAACGCAATATCGAGCTGAAAATGAGCAATTTGAAAAGTCGCAAAGTCACTCGAAGCCAGCGAAGCCAATCCGTGTACTAACTATACTAACTATCATTCCCGCGCTGTCTGGAACGTCATGCTGGCAACTCCCATAGACACTATAGCCCCAGAATTGCCTATAGTAACGTTTCGTAGGAATCTCCATGACCTGCAGGGCGACGTTGCTGTCAGTTTCGTCGTCGGCAAAAGAAATATAATGCAGACTTTACAGGCGTGAGTCTTCAGGAAAGACATCCCTATACTTAGCGATGGTCACTATTCAAGGCAGCGAAAAGTGAAGAAGAAAACGAGCGTCAATGTCAACTGACACTTTACAAGGCTTGTTAACAAGCTGGGTTGGTTGGGTCATGGTACAAAGTAAAATCAAAAGAACGCAAAAAAGAACACTGACACAACTGAGCACCACAAGCGCTCGTTAACAACCGGTGCCTCTCAAGAAAACGTGAAATGGGGAAAAAGAATTCCGCCCGTCCATTATAAGACGTGAGTACCTTGTCATTTCAGTGTTTCCAGCAACCTCTCTTCTCCCTTCGTCAGGTTGACAGATGTGTCACTCACGCAATCGTGGCCCCCTCTGCTTGCTGCTCACTTCCAGCTTCTCCATCGACACTTTATTGACTTTCACGGCACTTCAGGCAAAAACGTGCGGCTTTATTTCGCAGCTGCCTGCAGCTTCGGCTTCCGTTCTCGTCTCGGTATCGGCGTTGCGCCGTTCACAACTTGAACGAGCTCAAAAAATAAAGAAAAGCAACAAGAAAGCAGAAAGCGGGCCTTGCAATTTAGGGTAGAGGACGTTTTATTAGGGCAAACCGGGGTTCAAGCCCCGTGCACAGCGCGGCTGCATATCGATGGCGGCATTATGAAAAAACACTCGTGCGCTTCAATAATTACCCGTTAAAGAACCACAGAGACCCCGTGTTCCTTCGGGACGCTGAAGCGCTTGAAATAAAGACAGCTAATACTGAGTTTCGAAGCTCCTCAGATAGATCGATAGATTTCATCGGAACTGGGCTCGTATTCATGAAAAAGCTCCTGCGCTAAAATGGTCCCTAAGAGTGAATTCCAGCCAATCCTGACGATGTAAATATCATTTGCGAAGGCGGTCAGCCAATGGCAAAGAGAAGGTACGAATGGAAAGTTTCCTGAGCTGTCTTCAAGTGTATATTCCTCATTTGCTTACGTGTATAGTGATAACTGGGCGAGAAAGAGTGACGCAGGTATACGGCGGCAATGTTTCACTGGTTATGTTAAATGAAGAGATCGCAACTAACATGCTTCTAAGCTTCTCGATTTCTTCTAGAAGTCGAGGGCGGCACACCGACAAAATCAATCAATCAAACAAACAAACTAATACTTTGTAAGCATGGCGTGACGCAATCGTGACGCATATAAGAAGGTAATGGTGGAATGAAGATCCCCGCATACTGCGTGCTCATGGCTGTTTGTCAGATCTTGCATGATGAGACACGATCTACCGCGGTGCTTTTCGTTTCAGGAGCGTGTCGCACTGGACGATAGGTTGGCCAGTATACGCTGCACAAATATGTTTTAGGTGCGGTTATAACACCTGAAACGAAGAAAAAGATTATCATTAGGGATCATACCTTCATTCTTATCATCTATCCCATCAAATCTTGCTTGGATGAGAAGAGCCGCCAAACGCACATTGTTAGCGACGAATGTTGGCAGCATGATGAATAATTGACATACTAACAAAAAATCACTAATCAAATTTTTAACTAATTACCGTACGGCACCTATTACAATTTAAACATTCTAGCGCAAGGAATAGCCAGTTCAAAATAATTGTGTGGATGCCGCCACTGCGGTAAAAATGTGCTGTAGTTCCACTTACTTTCTTAAAAAGACGTCGTTTTATGCATTGGAGCAGAGGAGGTACTGGAGCGCCAATGTATTTCTCTGCGAAATTCGGGAATTTACACCTCGAAACTGGTAGAATCGTGGGAATTCGTCCCAAGTCTCGCGAACTCCCCGGCTAGAACCTGTAAACTGCAATACGTGCCATAAGGCAATTAGCTAAACATTTAATGAGTGATTTTTGTTAATTAGTAGATTGTGTTAATTAGGAATTGCGGTAGTGGGGGTGCGTTTACGTAAGCCCATTGCCGCAATTCTTAGTCGAGCTCAAAGAACGCATCAGTGCTGCAGTGCAGGCAATTCACAGGGCTATGGTACAAAATGTATGGAATGAACTCGATTATCGTCTGGACGTGAGTCGTCTCACCAAAGGGGGCACATGTTGAACATTTGTACAGGGTGTATAAACTTGGTGAGTTTGTGATTCCTTTTATATACCTTTCACGTGGGTATGTGTAATACTTTTGAAAATATAGCCTTTTCAAAACGAATGAATTATTTATGCTAGCCCTACATTTCCCCATCGCCCCTGATCCTCCTCCATTTTCCTGTTTTTGCATTTCCCCTATTGCGGAGCAGCAGGTGAGAGACAGGCTCCTCCGGCCAACCTATCCCCTTATCCTTTCATTAAATACTCTCTCTCCCTCTGTCTTTGTTGTTGTTTTGTTGTGCATTAAATGATGACATGCTGGGAAACAATCCACCGGAGGGCCGGCCGTTTACGTCGTTAATTGGCACACGGAGCCGTCTGGAAAGAACAGAACAAATGGCGACTGTTGATTAAGCTATTTCCGTTGCCCCTTAGCGTTTATTTTTCTTTTTACATTTTCTTTGCATCATTAGACCTATGACAAACAAAAGGCTTTAGACAAATTGAAATGAACCAGCGCAACTTGTTGTAAGAAGTACACATTTGCGTAACTACATATCTCAGAGGCGCGTGTGACACATAAATGGCGTCAAAGATGCTTCACGAATCAGTAGATAAACGGTAAATATAGTTAAAATAAATAGTCAAGGAAAGAACTGATTCGCGAGTCCATTGGGCTGGCATTACTAGCGGTCGCGTATATACGCGTTCTCGCCGCGGAGGAACACAGTGGTTTGACGTTTTACACGATCGCTCTCCTGATTGGCTATCGCGCACTCCAGCGTTCGAAGCACTGCGCTGTTGTCTTTTTTTCTTTTTTCGCTCAGAGAGAAGCTATACGCCTCAAAATGCGCCTTTATAAGAAGAGCGCCTTCACTTCGGTTCCACCGTATTTTTTTTTTTTTTTTTTTTTTTGGTAGAGCAGTGAACAGTGGCGCGCTGTATATAGTCTGCGTATACGGGTGCAGTGCAACGATGGCAGAATGCACTTCACGAAATCAAGTTGTGCGCTCGCCAACAAGGCCTAATAGACTAGGCGATGTCGGGAAACGACGGCCAAGGGCGTGTTGTGGTGCCGTGCTGCGTAGAGTACCTTCGCGTTTGGGTTCTTCGCTATACCTGATACGTAGCTTTGTGCAGTGCGTGTGCTTCGGAACGGGTTGTTGTCGCGCTGAGACGTTAGCGTGACCTCTAAAGGTAACTTTGCGCAAACATGCGGATAAGTGCGCGACAGAAGCACTCACGTATACGTCATCTTTAGTTTTGTTTGCGTAGTTTTCTTCTACTATTTTTTTTTTTGCCTTTGCTGAAAGCTGCTTGCAACTTTGTGCGCTGTCCTTCAAAAATTATATGCAGCATCAGGATACGCCGGGGACCTCTTGCCATGAGACAGGAAAGTAGCTCTATGACTGTAAGAAAGAAAGAAAGAAAGAAAGAAGGAAGGAAAGAAAGGAAGAAAGAAAGAACTGCAGCTCTTCCGAACATTTTGGCGCAACTCAGTTTGGCCCTAGCCACACAGCAGTTTGCTCCGCACTCCACGAGTTCATTGACGTGTCTGGTAGGTTGCACTGCTAGGAATGCTGTCTGTGCTGCGATGTTTCCTTTCGTTTTTATCCATTACTTGTTTCCCTGCGATTCTATAAGAATGCTGTTTCTCCTTTATGTTCGTGTTTTTTGCGAAGCCTGTCGATGACTGTCTCGAGCTGCTGACACTGCATGGCAGCGTACATGACGGACGCAAATAGGTTCGTTTAAACTATCCCATTGAATTAAGGCTCGATCTACCGACTTTTAGTTAGTGCTGTTAGTTCACGTATTATTCTCTCAATGTCGAGCATAGCCCAGCACACTCAAGTTTTTAACTTGGTCGCTTTTGCACGACGCCAATGTGCTTCTTCGCCGGCATGCTCGCAGAAGTAGCGTTATGTCTAAATTTCTTCTTGCTCGTCCTTGTCTTTCGCCTGCCTTACTCTTATGATTGGTAATGAATCACTACTATACCTGCTTAAGCTCTCAGCGTTTTCTTTGTTAGCTCTCTTCAGCCATTCTTGCTCATAGTAGCTTATAGTCTGCATACGTTGCGTGGTATACAGTCTGTTTCACAATAACGTCGCCCTGAAGTGAGAGCTATTGCTATATAGTCAGCCAGCATGCAGAATGTGTAAGGTACTACACTGCAGATAACAGCATACATAACACAGCACTTCCTTTCTCCGCGCGTTTAGATTATTTTAGCGGCCCAGTACGCCGCAGCAGTGGTGCTGCATATGCGCATGAACATATATTTCACGTAACGCTTGGCAGTAGCTTCCGTAGTCGTAGATGGCAAGCGATCCCGTCCACTTCGTACCGTACTTATACAATGCGGACGCGTAAGCACTCCCTGCTCCAGACTCGAGCACTTACCTTTAGCGGTAAACCCGTTTCTTGGGGCGCCATAACTTCACCGATCAAGCACCAGTCGGCGGCCCATAACGTCGCACGCGCTTTAAGAGGAGCGCCTTCAGTTCTCTAAAAGACGCCCATAAAACATCGAGAGAGCGCGCATTTAACCCGCCGTATACGGCCGTAGATACGCCGAAGCATCTCTTCCCTATCAGCGCGCATGCGCAGGTCTACATTCCCACTCTCCCGTCTGTTCCCTATGGGGAACGATCTTCGAACGTCCGAAGCAGCCCCGAGCTTATACCGAACCATTACCGCGCGAATGTTTGAAAAGAGAGTGAGAAATATATATATATATATATATATATATATATATATATATATATATATATATAGAGAGAGAGAGAGAGAGAGAGAGAGAGATCAAAGAATAGATGACAGCGAACCCTCATCTCTCACTACGTCGTATACTCCATTTCAACAACTCTGTGCAATGCACCGAAAGCTAGGGCTTGTTTCGGCTAACCAGTAACGGGAGTAACATGCTGGGTCCAAACAAGAGAGGAGGGGCGCTACTAATACGACTGTGAAGCTTCCGATCAGTAAAATGGCAAGATGGGATATTTGGTCAATGTTCATCATCAAACGTTTTCTGAAGCACGAACGCTGACGCGCGGGAAAATTAAGAGTGAACCGAAGCGTTGTCTCGTCTACCGTTTTTCTTCGCCCTTCTTCTTGTGTTCTGTTTAGTCGGCGTCGCGCGAAATGCTATCAGAAAAAACGTTCATATGAATCCGACAAAGTCGGGTCAAGTCGGCTTGTCGTGCAGAAACCCGGTCGTCCGGTGTATGCAAACGCCAGCGGCTCGCGCCGAGAGGTCGTTTGGGCGATTTCGATCAACCATCCCTGCCATATGTAGGTTCGCGAGCCGTCCAGTTTGCTCGGCAAGGTGTACGTAAAAGTGGTAGGGTCGAGATCGGGCAGGTCGACTTTTGACTGAAGCCGCTCGCGTCGAGTTCGTGCACACGAAACTAGAGGCGGACTGAGACGACAGGAGCCCTTTCAATGTAATCTGATCTGGTTGGCTGACTGCGAGCCGTAGCGTTCGCCGCACTGCAGGGATTAGATGGGACGGAGTATAAGCACCTTCCGTCTTCACTACTTCCCCGCCCGACATTTTACTCGCCTAAGTACACTTCGCCAGTAATTTCTCCGCCTGAGAGCGTGCGGCAAACTCTTCCAGCCGGAAGACGCGGTCTCATGGCGCGCGCAGCCACCGCAAAGGCATTCGTCCGCAAGTCGTTTTCACGCCTTTTGCAGGAGACAACACGGTCGGGAAGAAGCGAAAAGGGAGCACGCAAGACGACGCGGGAACCAGAAGTTCTTTCCCGGTCGTTTCTCACCAGGTTGTCGGGATGGGGGTTTAGAGGAGGAAGGGGCGATTCGGGCGTCCGGCACAGAAAGCGGAAACGAGGATTGGACTGCCACGTCTGGAACGGACCAGCGAGCTGAGGAGAGGCACTCGTAAAACGGCGCCAGCTTTCGCGCCTCCGTAGGAAGTGGGTTGGAGGAAGCGCGGGCACTGCACTGACCTCGCGAACAGACAAGCACGACCTGTACTCCACCTCGTTAATTCCGTGCAGTCTTACGAAAGCTGTGGGAGGTGCTAACGTGATCTCCGGCAAGCGAAAGGAAGTAGTGCGCAGTTTTGTAATTCGTACTGTATTTTTCTTTTCGCAATTTAAACAGCTTGATAACTTCTGAATGTTTATTTTCGCAGTAGTTCGACTGTCACTGTACTTTCACTTATGCTCTAGTGACCGCCTTAGCACATCCTGTACATTTCACAGTGCTGCATATTCAAAGAATGCTAGTAAGATGGGTTAACTGGCATCGATTCATAGTTCTAGTGTTGCAGTTTTGCATAAGTACCAATCAAGCGCAGCTGAAGAAACGTGGGACAGAACGCGTTTGTTTGTTCACAAAGAAACGGATTTGTTTGTGAACCTTAGCGAAGCAAATACTCATGAAAGTTATGACCTATACCATCTTCAAACGACGTCACACTGTTTACAGCGTCGCCTGCCTCTCAAGCGCAGACTACGCGAAGGCTCATGACATACGTAAATCAGAGGAACACAGTAAATCAACTGGCTCCCTCTACCCGATCGGTTGGCGCAAGGTTCAGCTTTCACAACACTGCGCGGTTTTAGTTAGACAAGGTCAAAAGAGCTAGGTTTTCAAACGGACGTCCCTTGTGCGGATGCGGAGCGCAGTTATGGCGACATAAAGGGCGCCCTAAAACAGCCGTAAAGGAGACGAAAGCTGCTCTCGAAATTCGCACACGAGGCGATGACAGAAATGCGGGGAAGGAATTCGCTTGACCAGTGGCTTCGACAGAAGTCCCTGCAATCGGCCTTTCGTGTCGTAAAAAGTGTTCAGTGTCGACAAAGGGGAAAGTTCACAGCCGCCGAGTGACAGAGGCTGCGCGGGAGCTTCGCTTCCGCTGCACTGCGCCGACGCTTAAGTCAATAAACCGGAATGGTCCGGCCTTGCTCGCCTCGTAAATATAGTTAGGTTACCACGTACGCGCAACGTCGAGAGAGCGACCCACTTTTGTTGAGCTTGATTTGCGCCGAAACCGAAAACTATGTTACTGTTTTATGTAATTTATGGCATCTAATTTACTTACTAAATAAGGTTCTGGGAAAAAAAAAGAATGTCACTGTCAGTTTAAGAGCAAACGCAAATAATATACCGGGAGTGGGAAGGTTCGTGCTGTCGTTTACGATTGGGTATGTTCCCGCGAACAAATTTACGCGCGATTTCAGGTCGACCAGTTTCAGTAACTGACAGTGACTCTATAGCGACTACTGTGGCCAACAGCAATTACTGCGAATCCGTTCTTCATCTGTTCATTTCCATTCCGTAACACTCCCTCAATACAGAGATGCACAGAAGGCGTGGTAATTTTTTTTATCGCCTCCCATATTCTGGGTCATGTTTGCCTTCTGCTTACAGTTGGAAGAAAAAAAAATTACCAAGTGTCGTTACCATAACAAAAAACCACTGGTCAAGATCAGCAACAAATTTCTTGTCTGGAGGCGGAGTGAGAAAAAAACAAAAACATCAGTGGCAATTAAGTGGCAAATGCGAAAGAAATGCGTTAGCATTACGTCGTGCCTCTTTAGCTCCGCAAATAATTTTACCTCACTCGATACATGTGCTGCCTCTTCGAGGAGCGAAGTGCAACTGGCAGTGGTTGCACAGCGCTTCAGTGCAGACCCCCTCTCGCTTTCTCGAGCGTCCCTTTGCTACTGCGCTGCTCTCTCTCCCTCCTTCCTAGCTCCGATTGGCTACTAGGCCACCCACGCTCTTCTAAGCTCTCCCATTGGTACGCCTTATAAGCTCTCATCAAATATCTATCTCTAACCCGTGACTGCATTCACACACCTTGGACCGGCTTCGTACACTTCACAAACACACTCTTTTTTACTTTGACCCTACTAATGTCAACGCATTAAAAAGTATATGCCCTTGCAAAGTCGTAGAAACTATGAACCGTAAGGGGTGCATTCTGTTCCGTGACCAACGATGAAAGCTGACAGTGATCATCACACGCATTTAATTTCGTAGCTTGCGCACGAACTTTCTTGCGTGTTATCCAACGCAAATAGTGGGGTCAACCGGCTTCATCCGAGCCTGCGCTGAATGCAACTATCCCGTCCTACAATGCCAAAAGCTAGTTTCACCGCACCCATGATTGTAATGCAAGAAAACTCACTCTGTTGGATATCGCGTGCTGCCGGCATTTGCCAGTGCACAATCGGCGAGTGCTAGTGCTTCCAAATTCTTCGTGACTGTCGGCAGATCACGCAGAGAGTGATCGCGTCCATTAAAAACAGCCTAAGCAGCAATCACAGCTGCCGCAGCATCATTGCACAGCTGTCATGTGGGAAATCACAGCATCGCTGCGAAACCAACATAGGTTTTCGGTGGAAACGAATCATACGTAAGGTAAATTATAGGCCTCCCTAAAGTTAAAAATTCGAAGATGTGCTTAACGCGTTGCTCTAGGGGAAACTCTGTTGCAATTACGCGGGATGATTACGCGCGCAAACTCAAGCACACAAACACGATTGAGTCGGTGAGCAGGCAACGTGGAGGCCGAGGCAGTCAATAATATATTCCGCTTCTCAATCTGCCGATCCACCTTAGAAACGATGATTCCAGCACAACGCGAGTGTAGTGGGAAACGGATATAACTATTATTTTCTTTATACCAACCAAATAATCCAGTTTCGTGCGCTAAAGAACAAATTGGCCACAGCGAAAAGAAATAGTGTATGAAGCCATCGATGATTGTCAGTGTAAGCGAATAGCCGATCACTTAATAGCTGAAATATGTTCGCTTTATTAAATGAAAAGTGCAATTGAAGGCGTACATCTGTGGCAGTGAGCACGTTTCCGTCGCGATTGTTTGTTTCATTGTACAATCATGTACAGAACGGAGCCGTTAATAAGCACAATTGCAGCGATGCCGGAACTTTGTCCCGCAGCCGCCACAGGAGGAAAAAAAATACGGCAGGAAAAGAGGAGAGCTATCTTTTCCGAACGCTCCATCACAGAATTTAAAGCTTAGGGTGCTGCAAAGATGTCGCGCGACAGGACGTATCCACAGGCCTGACTTTTCGCTCACATGCACAATTATGTAACGATGTTATGAAGGTATGTCTACAATGAACATGAGTTCTACCTTCGCATTGTCACTCGTAGCCTATTTTCGTCGTTTATACGGTTTCTCAAGCTTTAACCACGGTGTGCGCGTCCTCGCAAAGCTATAGCTTCAAAACGCGCTACGAACTCCTTGTTGTTCAAATCCGTAGACGAGAATGCCACAATGGCGCTCGGATAATTGACTGGCAAAACAGCGAGAAGGCACGCAGATGGATGCCCGCTCGAACAATATGTGGGAAGTGAGGCGCTGTTTCGCCGGCAGAACATGGAACCGAGCCAGGGGGTTTTAAAAGCACGTTAGTTAGCGAGACAGCCCGGAACCCGCGGGTACACGTAATGTTTTTTTTTTTTTCTAACGTGGTGCCAAGAAAGATATATAGACTCGACTGCAGTGCTGTCGCGCATGACAGAAAAACAGCAAAACGTGTGCTGCGCGACACAGCGTTGTTTATTGCCATTCGGTTAACTAGATAAGAATATGGGCAGGAAATAAACAAAGGCCAGTGTAACAAAAGAAAAGGCATAGTATGCTTGTTTTGTAAGGGTGGAGGAGGAGGAGGGGTGAAGGGGGTGTTGACGGGGTAAAAGGCCACTTGCGTCTATAAAGCTTGTCAGAGGCTCCCCAGTGTAAGACCTCCACCTCGTTCCCTGAACTCTCGCGACGCGCAACATTCAAGTGTTTCCCGGGCGTGAAACCTCGAACGCACGCCTCCTCTATAACACGCCCATGTTCTTCAATTAGCGGAACTCTTCTCCAGGAAGTTTCCTTGAGGACAATTCGGGCTGTGGCAGGGATCTCCTGCTTTGATCTGCAAGCGGGAACGCCTTATCGAGCGCGACCGTGTCGTGGGCCAAGGCCACCACTGCAAAGATCAACGCTGCCGTCGATGTGACGTAGCGTGAGGGATCACGTGGACGCGGCAGCCGCGCTGACCCCGTCGACTGCGTTTACTTACCCGCAAGTTTAAGTCATTGCCACGAAACGCCAATGCGCAGCCTCTGCTACGGACTTACCCTGGCACAACGCACGCTGGCGCGTTAAACTAACGGAACACCTCATTGCTTTGACCGATTTGCATCGGCTAGCAAAAATATTGTCGATCTTTCTGCTTGAGGATGTTTTTCACACTTAAGAGCATACGTTTTAAACAACAACCAACGGTAACTGTTGTGTCCAGTAATCCCCATTCACGGTTTCAGAAATGCCGGGGGGGGGGGGGGGCAGTTATATGTGCACACACCTGTACATCCGGAAGCCCTTACCTTAGAGGTATTGGTATTGGACATCACCGGCCTGTTCTGTGCAGCGCGCGGGTAATATCATAGCGGAGTCAGATTACAGAACCATGTATACGTCAGTGGTAGTATGATGGCGTGCTACTCATTCGCACATTTAATTGAATGTTTTCTGTAGTATACATACGCGTTAAAGCGTATGTATAAGCAGCGTATGTAAACTGCTGCTTCTGATGCTATGTAAAGGGGCAGCCACCCCGTCAAAGTGCTGATCTCAGTAGCTTCTCGTGGCTACTACTACCTTGCATATTTCTCTTCAAGGAGAATAAAATCGAATTCAATGTAATGCACAACGGAATATCTATCTTACTTGCTCGCGTGCCTAACAGCCTACACTGAAGCACGGCTCCCAACTCCGTGTAGCACATTCAACTGCAGGGCTTCCGCGGCCCCTTTCAGGCGTCGCATTATTTCGCGATAACCCTCCATCAGCTAACCATCAGGCCTCCGTTTTAGGCCGGCCTGAAATTCACCTCACGCTCCTCCCAACACCGAGAGAAAAAAAAAAAAAAGCCAAACGCGCCCGTGCACGCGACGTCAGCAGAAGCATGGCTCAACGTCTCGTCAGGGAGCCCCCCTCGTTAACGAGACAACAATGGCGCGGGCGCTGGTAATAGCTCGGCGCCGTCGAACAGCGGACACTGGGCTCTAAGCGCGCTCGCTATTCGGTGCTGTCGAGCTCGAGCACGGCCGTGAGTTTCGCGAACGTTTGTCATTGCACAATTTACC
This sequence comes from Dermacentor variabilis, assembly GCF_050947875.1. Taxonomy (NCBI): domain Eukaryota; kingdom Metazoa; phylum Arthropoda; class Arachnida; order Ixodida; family Ixodidae; genus Dermacentor; species Dermacentor variabilis. The sequence continues at coordinate 33,743,402 of NC_134570.1, read as the reverse complement.
GCGCACCTCCGGCTCCCTCGTTTCCTCGTTCCTGACATTAAAAGAAAAAAAGAAGTAACGCCTAGCCCTAACGCCTTTAAACACAATAGAGCCAACATTGGCGTGTTACAGAAGAGAAAATAAATAGGAATTACTGACACGGTCAAACGCTTTAGCAAGGCATACCTGGAGCTTTGCAAGCTTCTTAGTGGAACCGTAACAGTATTAAAAAAATGTAAGGGTGACATGTACGTTTATTTGAACGGATGGACCCCTGATTCCGCCCGTCTGATGGGAGCAAATAAGGATTGATATCGCCAATTGTAATCTCGTAGATGAAACTTTCTCAAAAAATTTATTATCAACGTTTGACAATGCCTCTAGCATTCAACAGAACGTAGTTTTTCCTTATCAGAACATTTTGGAATTAAAGCTGCCTGGGTTTCGCAAAAAGACTGCTGAAGGGCGTCCATTTCTAAACTTGTAATGCAAATATCCAAGAATATAGGACTGATAATTCGTTTGAAACCTTTCTAAAATTCATTTGAAAAACCATCAAGGCAGGGAGTTTTCGACAAAGGCAAATGACCAATAGCTAGTTCAATTTCTCGGATCGTAAGTGCACCACCACTGATGAATGTGCATTCATCCTCCTGTAAAGCTTTTACAAAAGACACCCACGCTTGCAGAAGGCGAATATATCTTAATCATATTGTCACGTGGTAGTGACGGTGAAGAAAGAAGCAATACGGTGAAACACAAAACTAGCTTTTATTGGGCGAACCTGTGCCCACAAAAACAGGCTACACTTATAGCACAACGATAGCGGCGAACACGGTCGGCGATCGTCGGAAATCTGCTCAGCGGGTCAAGCGCGTCAGCTTTTATAGAGCAGTCGTCGAATGTTCCAGACTAATCGTTCGGACTCGCGTGCCTTCCACAATGTTCTACACCATTCGCGTTACGCGATGGAATCAGATAACACAAGGTTCGGCGACAACAGACAGCCGGGTAGAAGCATCGATAACTTTCCAGAAACGTCGGATACATGCAGGCGCGTCCCTCGCTGTGCGATTACATTTGTTAAGCGGCGAAACGTGGTCGCCCGATAAAGATAAGTACACGTGTCAATACCCCCCTCTTAAAAAGCATCGTCCCGATGCTACAAATATAAGAGAGCGAAACACAAAAAGACACTTCTTAAACATAAGTAACAACAAAAAGAAATAAAGTCCAAAGGTCAGTTACGCGAAGCCACAAAGTTCATTAACGCTGGTAGTAGGGCTTGAGTCGCACAACGTGGACTATTTCAGGTCGTGAGCGGCGCCGCTGTGATAGCGAAATACCGTCTGGCACGACCTCATAGTCCAGTGCGCCAATACGTCGGATGATCTTGTACGGTCCGAAATAGCGACGCAAAAGCTTCTCGCTCAGTCCTCGTCGGCGTATAGGGGTCCAAACCCAAACACGGTCACCGGGTTGGTACTCCACGAAGCGTCGTCGGAGGTTGTAGTGTTGGCTGTCGGTCCTCTGCTGGTTCTTAATTCGCAGGCGGGCGAGCTGTCGGGCTTCTTCGGCGCACTGGAGGTAGGTACGGACGTCAAGGTTCTCCTCGTCAGTGACGTGAGGCAGCATGGCGTCGAGCGTCGTCGTCGGGTTCCTGCCGTAGACCAGCTTGAACGGCGTGATCTGTGTTGTTTCTTGTACCGCCGTGTTATAAGCGAATGTTACGTACGGCAGGACGGCATCCCAGGTCTTGTGTTCGACGTCGACGTACATCGCTAGCATGTCGGCGAGGGTCTTATTCAGCCGCTCCGTAAGACCATTCGTCTGCGGGTGGTAAGCCGTTGTGCTCCTGTGCCTTGTCTGACTGCATTTCAGAATGGCTTGGGTAAGCTCCGCTGTAAAGGCCGTTCCTCGGTCGGTGATGAGGACTTCTGGGGCGCCATGTCGCAACAGGATGTTTTCGACAAAGAATTTCGCCACTTCGGCTGCGCTACCTTTCGGCAGTGCTTTTGTTTCAGCGAAGCGGGTGAGGTAGTCCGTCGCCACGACGATCCACTTATTTCCGGTTATTGACGTCGGAAAGGGTCCCAGCAAGTCCATCACGATCTGCTGGAATGGTCGGCAAGGAGGCTCGATTGGGTGTAGTAATCCGGCTGGCCTTGTCGGCGGTGTCTTGCGTCGCTGACAGTCTCGGCATGTTCTGACATAACGGGTGACGTCGGCGGTCAGGCGCGGCCAATAATACTTTTCTTGTATCCTCGATAGTGTCCGGGAAAATCCGAGGTGTCCAGCCGTCGGATCGTCATGTAGGGCGTGCAATACTTCTGGACGAAGTCCTGACGGGACAACAAAAAGGTAATTGGCGCGGACTGGTGAGAAGTTCTTCTTCACGAGTAGACTGTCTTGAAGCGTGAAGGAAGATAATCCGCGCTTAAATGCTGTTACGTTTCGCCTACGACGCGCGGTTTAGCCGGCGCGGCTGCAACAAAGCGGCAGACATTTTGGCCCGTTCGACGTCGCCGCTACGCCTCCCCGCCAAGCGCGTCCAGGCATGTTCCGATGCCACGTGTCTTCATGTGCGTGTGTGAGTGTATGTGCATATTGGTGCCCACGCTTGTCGAAGCGCGGCAGCCGGGGAGAGGAGCTCCCAACATCTGTGAAGCGAGGGGGGCTGACAGGCGCCGACACGACAGTAGGAGTCACCTTCTCCTCCCCATTGTGCCCGACCGGCGGCGACACGACAGTGTGAGCCACCTTCTCCTCCCCATTGTGCCCGACCGGCGGCGACACGACAGTATGCGTCACCTTATCCCATTGTACAGTCACGTGCTCGTCTATAGAGGGGTTCCTTCTTGCCCTCAACTGCGAGAGTATAAAAACAGCTGCCCCCGGACGCCAAAGGGAGGGCTCCGATTTCTTCTGTTGAGTAAAGTGCACTCCCGTCTCTCTACTTCGGTCAACCTGACCGCCAACTCTTTGCGATGTTAGAATAAACAAGTTGTTTTGTTGTTACCAGTCGACTCATGCTTTGCCGGGACCTTCGGATGCTTCCAGTTGTACCCCAGGCCGCCAGGCCAACGCTACCCTTGGGGCTTGCGACCCAGGTGCAACAACGGGCGTCAGCGCCGAGTTCCCAACAACTCGCGCCAGCGATGCGACCACAACAATGCCCTGGGGACAACGACGGTGTGCCCTTCCAAATAATCGACGAGGCCTTTAAGTTCCGGGTCCGCTCGTTGTTGTTCGGCGAAGTCTTCCGCGCTTATTATTCCAAGGAAGGCGTCGTCATCCTCGTCATCTTGCGGCGGTGGGTCAATGGGGGCGCGTGATAGGCAATCGGCGTCTGAGTGTTTTCGTCCGGACTTGTATGTTACAGTGATGTCGTATTCTTGTAGTCTGAGGCTCCACTGTGCCAGCCGTCCTGAGGGATCCTTTAAGTTCGCTAGCCAACACAAGGCGTGATGGTCGCTGACGACTTTGAATGGCCTGCCATATAGGTAAGGGCGAAATTTCGCTGTAGCCCAAACGATGGCGAGGCATTCCTTTTCGGTTGTAGAATAATTGCCTTCCGCTTTTGACAACGACCGGCTAGCGTAAGCTATCACGTGTTCATGTCCATCTTTTCTCTGGACCAGGACGGCGCCGAGGCCTAGGCTACTGGCGTCAGTGTGGATTTCGGTATCGGCGTGCTCGTCGAAGTGCGCAAGTACGGGCGGCGACTGCATGCGTCGTTTGAGTTCTTGAAATGCGTCGGCCTGCGGCGTTTCCCACTTGAACTCGACGTCACATTTAGTTAGCTGCGTCAGCGGCTCAGCGATGCGTGAAAAGTTCTTGACAAATCGCCTGTAGTAGGCACACATGCCAAGAAATCTACGCACTGCCTTCTTGTCGATGGGCTGTGGGAACTTTGCTATGGCAGCTGTCTTCTGCGGGTCGGGGCGGACTCCAGATTTGCTGATGACGTGGCCTAAAAATAGAAGCTCCTCGTAAGCGAAGCGGCACTTTTCCGGCTTCAGAGTAAGTCCTGATGACCTGATGGCCTCCAGTACTGTTGCCAGCCGCCTAAGGTGAACGTCGAAATTTCCGGCGAAGACGACGACGTCATCCAAGTATACGAGACAGGTCTGCCACTTCAATCCTGCTAAAACCGTGTCCATCACGCGCTGGAACGTTGCAGGCGCCGAGCACAGTCCGAATGGCATAACCTTGAACTCGTAGAGGCCGTCTGGGGTGATGAAGGCGGTCTTTTCGCGATCTCTTTCGTCGACTTCTATTTGCCAATAGCCAGACTTGAGGTCCATGGACGAGAAGTATTTAGCGTTGCAGAGCTGTTCCAGACTAATCGTTCGGACCCGCGTGCCTTCCACAATGTTCTACACCATTCGCGTTACGCGACGGAATCAGATAACACAAGGTTCGGCGACAACAGACAGCCGGGTAGAAGCATCGATAACTTTCCAGAAACGTCGGATACATGCAGGCGCGTCCCTCGCTGTGCGATTACATTTGTTAAGCGGCGAAACGTGGTCGCCCGATAAAGATAAGTACACGTGTCAATACCCCCCTCTTAAAAAGCATCGTCCCGATGCTACAAATATAAGAGAGCGAAACACAAAACTAGCTTTTATTGGGCGAACCTGTGCCCAAAAAAACAGGCTACACTTATAGCACAACGATAGCGGCGAACACGGTCGGCGATCGTCGGAAATCTGCTCAGCGGGTCAAGCGCGTCGGCTTTTATAGAGCAGTCGTCGAATGTTCCAGACTAATCGTTCGGACCCGCGTGCCTTCCACAATGTTCTACACCATTCGCGTGACGCGATGGAATCAGATAACACAAGGTTCGGCGACAACAGACAGCCGGGTAGAAGCATCGATAACTTTCCAGAAACGTCGGATACATGCAGGCGCGTCCCTCGCTGTGCGATTACATTTGTTAAGCGGCGAAACGTGGTCGCCCGATAAAGATAAGTACACGTGTCAATATGATTATGTTGCACCGCGTTGTCCGGACAGATAAGCAGTCAATAAGTTTATAAGGACGATAAGGAATGATCAGAAGTTTATAAGTCTGACCGCGGTTGATGATGGTTGGACGCGGATGGATAATGTGCAAAGAGCGATAAGGGCTTATAATGGTCGGACCAATTCTGATAAGGTTGAGGAGGGTCGGATCAAGTCCGATAAGGTTGATAAGGACAAACAACGATTGTATCGATTCCGATAGGGCTGGTAAGGGTCGCATCGAGCTCGATAACGTTAATAACGACCGATAAGCCTTGAAAAGGGTCGGATCATGTCCGATAAGGTTGACAAGGGCAGATAACGGTTGATAAAGGTCGGAGCGATTCCGATGTGACCGATGAGGGTTTATAAGGGTTGATAAGAGTCGATAAGGGTTGGATGAAGTCCGATAAAGTTGACAACGAGCGATAAGGGTTCAGTAACGTGTAATACTAGTCGGATCAAGAGGCAAAACAGGTTACAAGGCTAATAAAGCTTACATTTAATTAACCGTCTACCGCTTCGTCAATCGCGGTAAGCAACATACGTCGCGTGGTATGCGTGGAGATCACCAAGTGGCACAACGCTTACGCATACTTTGACAACTGCAGTGGAGTTTCTGCATATTTTCTGTCATAAGTGATGCCCCGCATCGGACGTAACCAACGTCGGCAGCAAAGCCACTCACGTGCATGTGACAGGCTGCATAGCGGCCGAGACGGCAATTGGCATGCCGTAAACGCGGCCTCTGCAATACAGTGCTTTAGTTTATATATTTAGAAACGACGCTATGGGAAAGCGGGAAACTAGGGGAAATTAGGAACATAATTAACAATGGTAAACAACGGGAAAGCAAGAATACATAAAGTAGTAGTAGTAGTAGTAGTAGTAGTAGTAGTAGTAGTAGTAGTAGTAGTAGTAGTAGTAGTAGTACACAATTTTCTTGCTTTCTTTGGGGTCTGTCATATCATCTATCTCGTCATTTATCTTGCGCGCATTTTCTTTAACACTGCGCTCACTACTTTCCTGACAGGGACGCTAACTCCCGCTGATACACTCATGCTGTTCGTGACCTGAAAGTACCGGGAGCAAATATGCATAGTCTAAATCACTGTTAGCAGACCGGCTAAAACCCAAAGGATCCAAATGTTTCTTGGAGTGAAACAATAAAATAAATAGTAGGAACACGTAGTTCTTCCTAATAGTGTAATGAAGGACCGCCGGTGAGCCAGCCGCACCACTAGCGTTTTAAACCTAACGAAAAAGCGCCAATCATCCAGGCGTATCACCAGCGTTTACGTATAGGGGTGGTTCTGGCGGCTTGCAGTGTCAAACTTCCGCAACGAGGTAGAACTCTCCCCTCTTTCGCACCTTGTAAATTTAACCACCTTAAATGTAGCAGTAGTAGCAGTAATAGTAGTAGAAGCCTAACTAGTTAATAGTAGCAGTAGTAGTTGGTGGTGGTGGCGCTTATACGCTTATGGGCCTTCTTGCTCTTCTAAGGCTGCGGTGAATAAGTGTAGGGAAGAAGCACGAGGAACAAAGGGAAAACGATATACCGGAGTAAAATGGAGCTAATGCGGAAAGTGCTGGGAGCACTTTGCACAAGTGGGATGCCTGGGGAAAACGGGCAAGCAGGAAATCGTGCGAACCAGTGGTGCAAATTGGCAAACTAGAATTTAAAAAAAAAACATATGTGAGAAAACCGACGAACTAGGAAAATTGGGGAAAAGCCAGGGGGCTGCTGACACGTGGAAATCCAGGAAAAAGCGAGAGAGCAGAGAATTCTATACAAAAGGGGAAAGCTGGAGACTGCAGGTGCAATGCAGAATATGCTGGTAAGCCGAGGAACTGGGCAGGTAGGTTGCTAAAGAAATGACCAGAAAAGCATAGGAAGCAGACAGGCGGAGAGGGTGAAAAGCGGTGTGCTTGGGGAAAGTCAGGGAACCCTCTCCTTGCATCACCGGTTACCGCCCGCTCCGGGCACCTGCAGCTAAGGGGGCTTTGTATCGAAAGCTGCTGCACGTCGTCGACCGCCCAACGGGGGAGGAGTTCGATCGACTGGCTGGTTGCCGTAATAAGCGTTCCGGAGTGAAACGAGGCAAAAAAAAAAAGAAGAAGAAGACGAGAACGGCCGAAGAAAAGATACGAAGAAAGGCATCAGCCTGTACAAGCAACATTAAAATAAGAAATGTTGCCTACTTCAAGTCTCGACCTCCAGTGAATGCTGCAAGTAGCCCAGTCGACCTCATGTTTAGATGGCCGCCGAGACAAAAAAAAGAAAGAAAAAAAAAAGACCCGCTGTTGTAGGAACCAAAGCTAGAAAAAACAACATCAACGAAGTCGGCCCGTCAGACCCAAGATAGATTTTAAAATGTTTATCCTTCTTTATTGTCTTCGCTCTAAAAATAGAAATAGAGAGGCGGTTACGTAGTTAGGTGCCTTACTGCTTTTTCTAAAGCTTCAAAGCTATAGCGATCGAATGCGCTGAAGGAAGGCCAAAAATAATTTCCATTTCCCGGAACTGCGAACGAGAGGTTATTCTTTTTTTTTTCTTTACTGCTTGATTTTTAAGCGGACCAAGCACTTTTCACGCCCATTGCCTCAAAACCGCTTTCAGCAACGGCGAGAACGAATTTCGGACTGAGAAACTGCATCTGTATCCTTCAACGTCGGCGTGAAACTAGGAGAGATGAACCCAATTTATCTCGCAAGAAACGAGTTTTCTTGGGAAGCAGGCGGGGCAACTATGTCTGTGCAAGAAATCGCATCCGGCGAACTGTGGAGTTCTGCTTTGTTACATAATGTTGCCTGCCGTGGGTGGGTCCAGGCGGCGTTCAACTAGATTCACTTTGTCGACGCGCGCTGGAAAGACTGTAGACGCCCGACGAGACACCTACTCTAATTACCCTCTGTATATAAAGAGTTTTCGAGGGTGGATTACGCTGTGGAACGCCCCAAATAGGGTCACTGCCAAGGAGATTCACCGACGACTACGATACCTCCTAATGCGAAATTTGGGCATGGCTCTATACTTGTTTTCAATTACGCATCAATATTTTGTATTATGATTATGTAGGTGCACGGTTTATATTGCAAAGAGAACGCTGTGTGTAGCGCGCGCTTTGTTTCCACACAGACGACGCACGCTACTCTGGCGCCATATCGTAGCCATCGTCTCCGCACAGCCCGTCTTGTGCAGCACTACACTTTTCTTCTCACGCTTTCGTTCCACCGACGACGACAGCGGCCCTTCGTCGCGGGCAAATCGTGTCACCAGTGTCAGCGGCGCAACACCCAAGGGAATGTCACATCGAGCCTTACGCGTAGCCGCTCACCATTGCCGCTTGCTGGAGCTGTGATGACGTCACTCGTCAATCACACTGGCACCTCCGATTGACTTCAGCAGCTGGCGCCGAGGACGAGCGTAGCCCTCCCCATCTCCCGCCACCCTGCCTCCACCCCCCTCGGAAGGGCAGACGAGTCGGCAACTCAGCGCATGCGTCGGCAGTTTCCTCCCCGCTCCTCCTCCACTTTCCTCCTCATGCTTTTCTTGTAGCCTCCTCCTCCAGTTTCCTCCTAGAGCGCTCTTCCTTCATCTACCACTGCGCTCCGCGTTCGCTTTCGTCTTTCGCCTGTGCTCGTTGCTCGGTTACGAGGAGTAACGCCGCCGACGCACGCCAACGCGCTCAACGCAGGAACGGGCGCTTAAGAGCTGCGCTCTAAATGTTCAGTTCCCGTGCTGTACCGAAATATGCAAAGAGGATACAGTATTGTGGAGAACTCGTACATGAAAGTATACAGGTAATTCAGAACGGGCTCTTGTAAGTTTTAAACCGTAATGAATGAACTCAAAAGTTTTCACTTTTCTCCCGTAATTTCCGACAAAATATTTTTGAAGGACTCCGTTGGAGGCTAAAAATAACTTGGGGATGCGCTACCGTTTGGGAGCGCTGCCGGCGGGTTAGGCCACTTCTCTAGATGGCGCTCCAGCGCGCGCCAAAGCGAGACCCGTAGGAAACGCCCACTTTCCAGAAGCGCTGGGATTTAAAGCCGATGGAGGCATTAACCGGTCAGCAATCGAGATAAGCCATAAATAATTAGAATACTTGCGGGAAAGAAAGCAGGGAAGAAATTGAGAGCACCGGATACTTTATTGGTATACGTACCAATACGAGGTGGATATAGAGGTTTTAAGGAATAGAGAAAAGGTTAACCGGACCTAAACAAAATGCTATTGACTGATAAATATATAAACTACTTGATTAGCTCAAGCAGGCTAGGTGACTATTTGTCGCGGTCGCATTTCGCATTGAGATGCCAATAAATTATGATAATGATGATGATGATTATGATGATTACCATCATCAAGGCTGCGGATAATGATGCTCGTTAAACTAAGCCGAAAGACGCCAAAGCAAAAATCATTCCATCGAGCAAGCATGCATCGAGCATGACGCCAAGCGAGCCGTACGACGACAGACGATCCCGCTTTCGCTTCCTTCTGCTCTCGCTTCGACAGACAACGAGCTCGGTTGAGCAAACACGAGGATGACGGCCGTCGCGCACGGCGACGCGTCGAGACGGACGCAGCGAGGCGTCATCAGAGTCGCCGCGGCAGGCCTAGCGTGGGACGCGTAATCAGCACTGAGCTAACGATCTGGACTCGTGTATAGCCTGACGACGACCGCGGGTCGGCCATTAATTAACCAGTCGCGAAGGGGGAACCAACCAACCTCGCCCTTTATCGTTCGCGTACACGACCTTCTGCAGAGATGCGACGCGATATCGCAGATATCCCTCGCTGCTGTGTACGGTTGAACGCAGCCTGTCGAGACACGGCAACGGGGTGCGTAAGGACAAGAGCTCGCGCGTCCTCGGAGACAGCACCATGTAGTCTAAACGACACCACACGTGGGACAAGTGGAGCGGATTGGCCGATCCACTTTCTGTTTCCTCTTTGGTGCTTTCTCTGTTTTTCGTCCTTGTCGCGGCAACATACGATCTAGTTAACCTCGTTCTCGGTGCCACAGCGCGCATGTGTGAATTTAAATCTATTTGCGCTCTTTCTTTTTTTTTTCGTTTACTGCTCCGGCAACTCCTCTTGGCCGCTTCTGTGCGCCCTATTTGAGCCGGCAAATTCGGTAGCAAGATTACAACACGTTCCTCTCCATATTCTTTCAATCCTCTCTCCTGTCGCCCTTAATAATCGGCGAGGTCACGGAAATCAAGCCAGACTAATGATGGCACACAATGGGTACGCTTGGATGTTCGCCATTTAGCTGTCGCCTTTTCTCGCTCTGCTTATTCATACTGCATCAGCTGCAGGTCGCATTCGCACAGTGCGTTTTGCAAGTCTGCAGCGACTGTAAGAGAAGAAGATAAATATGTTAATTATAAATGAGGGATGATGGATCAGTCAGGAAAGCAGGTTTCTCTAAGAAAAGGCAGAGGTGCAGAAAAAGATAAAGGTAAAGCAGCTTTACTTCTTTCTTTATTTTTTGGGTACTGGATCGAAATTCGGGTCGTTTGAGCTGCTGATGAAAATGTCAGTTACAGTACGAACATGTCTGCTGTAGCCAGACAGCTATATTCGGAGAGGTCTGTGACCAAGACAGAGACCGACATACGAACGGTACGCCATGCACTTTTTACCATTTGATGATACGTAAAGGGCCAAGGGTGGCCAAAGAGCGCCAACATTTGACCATTTCTTTTTGGTGTTCTGATTCGGCGGTCACGTTACCCAGACGTTCCTGGTCCCCGCTGCTTTCTTTATTGCAGCAAGGTTTGAGTACGGGCTAGTTGGTATTCCATGTTATCAAGCGTCACTTACAGTGCATACATAGACAGAGGACAAAAAAGGACGACGTAGACAAGCGCTGACTTCCAACTGATTTTTATTTTCAGAAACAAACGTATATGCACTGAAACATCAAGACAGAAGCGCCCGTCACATGACCCTTCCTGGCAAGTTAGATTTCCGTGGTCAATAAGTATTTTTGCATAAATATTCATAACCAGTATGATAGCTACCCAGCGTTATCGCTAATTGAAGTGCAAAAAAAAACTTTAAATTAGCAATAGTGTATCCCCCCAAAATGACCGAAGTTGCTTTAAGTATAGTCACCTTCTTCCACAGAATAAAAAAAAAGGCCTTGGCTGACGTCATCCAACAAAGGACCTCCCTTGACAAAAAACAGCACAAAGCGACAAGACCGTTTGCCGACGCAGGCTTTCGGTGCCTACACGCGCGGCAGCTGTCGCCGTTCTCGTGTGCGGGAAGAACGGCGCAGGCAGTGACCTAAATCAGTGAAGTGGCTGCTATATGGTTCCGGGCACGGCTGAAAGAGCGCGGAACGCACAAGCCCATTAGTTTACCAAAAGAGAAAAAAAAAGGCATGGCCGCCGGCACTTTTTTGCGCCACCGTTGGACACTGGGGACATTGAGCTGATGCACTTTTGTGTCACATGAAAACGAGAGTCATTTTGATGCATCTCAACGCAATTGGGTCCCCTCACCAATCATCCAAGGATCACCGGTATAGTGCAAAGGGGGCCGGCCGCCATACTGTCTGATCAAGTATCGCATTTCAATCGCTGGACACTGTATACGTCACTCAGCAGAATTATGGAAGTCCAGTTGTCACTGAAGCTTGTGTAGCTTTGTGCGTAAACTCTAAAAAAATTTTTACACCCTTTGAGTCGCATCTTGCCGCACAACCATAAAGGACATCTGTCTTGTCCGCATTTCCTTTCTTTAACGCTGCGAGCCCGGTACTTCCCAGTAACAAACGGCATGCGTGTTATCAGCATGACATGGCATTGCCGACAGGAAAGTAGCGGGCGCGGCGTTTTCAAGAAAGGAAACGTAAGCAAGGCAGATGACGATTAACGTTTTGTGGCAGATATACACCCCAAAGGGTGTAACCTATTTTTTAAAGTGAACGCACTAAACATTTTTACACACTTATAGGTGTATAGGGGGCGTTTAGTTTGAACCACACTCTCAAAAAGTTTGCACCCTTTGGGGATTAATCAGACCCACAAAAGTAATCCCCATCTGTCTTGCCCGCATTTCCTGTCTTTAACACAGCGACCCCGGTACTTTGAAGTCAAGAACGGCGTGTGCGTTATCAGCGTGACGTAGCATTCTCGAAAGGAAAGAAGCGAGCTGCGAGTTTTCAAGAAAGGAAACACAAGAAAGGCAGATGATTATTGTTGTGGGACAAGATAAGCCCCAGACGGTGTGAAGTTTTTTTAAGAGTGCATGACACTCTTAATAACACGTTAACCCTTAAATAGGTAAGGTGGATTTGTTGATGGGAACAAATGAAGTTTTACAGCGAAGCTGTTTATGGCTAGATTCTGGCGGATCGGGTTCGCGCGTAGACCAGCAATTTTTCATACATGGGCCGATCCCAAAAATAGTGAAATACTGGGCTGACCCGCGGCGGAGGTGAAGCAGGCCTTAAGCACTGCCCATACGTATACAGGCCGATACCGAAGATCGACCAATACCGGGCTGACCCGCAGCGGAAGTGAAGCAGGCGTTAAGCACCCATCCTGATTTTTTTTCTTTTTTTGGCATGTAACCAGTATGACGTTAGTTGCGACATTCATATCGCACGAAAAGCTGCATGAACTAAACAATTATCATTGCCAAACTCTTGAGTCAGATATTTCGGTGCGCATTAGGAGGTCAGAATCGGTACACAGCTTTCAAATACAGATCCTCTCATCGTAAGTGTAGTTTGAGCTAGCTGTCGAGTGCAGTGAAATTTCCTACAGCCTTTAAACCCAGAGAGATCAAGAAAGTAATAAAGGGAAAGGGAATGAGCTTAACCAGATTGCAATATCCAGCTTGCTACCCTACACTGGGGGAGGGGGAAAGTACGATAGAAGATAAAGGAACAAGACATGCCGCGAAATCAAAAACGCGCAGAAGCGTGTAAAGTCGTGCAACCGGGCAGTTGTCCGAAGAAGGCACGCGATTTTCCGTGCTCACAATAGGGCACGCCACTTCTGCATTTTCTGTGCACGAAATGATAGCCTTGAGAAATCTACGGCATTTATGGGTCTTGCCGTGAGAGAAAGTAGTACATTTAATGTTGTTAAATTTTTAAAGGTGTAGATGACGCCCGAGGGCAGGGCTGCACTGCCGAACGGTCCATCGTGTCCAATTCGTCATCGTTCCTCGGCTGTCACTATACCGTGCACGATGGAAGACGGGCAATATAGCGTAACTGCAAAGTGAGAGCATAGGAATTTCGATTTGGGGTGCGGGAGAAAAACAATTGAAAATCCCGAAAAGTTGAGCAACCGCAAAATGGACAAGAGCGGCATCAATGCGAGGCTCGCAGTCATTCGACTGAAGCTGAACAGGTAATCCTGCGCCAAATATTGTGCGGATATCGCGCTTGTCAATCTGAGTCCACAAGAAGAAAGACATTCCTTTTGTATATCCATAGCCCGCCCTCGCAATACCCCTGAAAAAAAAAATAAGAATAAAGAACAGCGTCTGCAAAATGAAAAGCGTGCACAGTTTCGACGTCGTTCGCATATCCGTAGCGAAACTCGACAGGGCCACACAGGCGGACGCGCGCAAACGGATGGCAAAACAACCGAGCAAACTTCAGCCAAACGGTTACGCGGGCTGCGTTGGCTGGACGCATTTTTTTTTCTCCGGCGCGCATCATGCTTGTCACGAAAGCCATACATGCGCAACTTGCGTTCCTCGTTCTAAATCGGGCGTATGTTTTCATTGCGGTTTCGATAGATAAAACACTGCTGCATCTCAGCGCACGTTGGTATGAAAGTGATGGATGGGATTCGATTCTCCGAAGATGCAGCGCAGGCTATTTATGGCGCCCAATCTAAAATGACAGCTCCAGACGAATTTCTACCAACCGGTGTTATTTGAGCGCGCACCCGAATCTGGGTGATACTGCGCCAGTAACAGCCGGGAGTCGAACCTTCAACATGTCATACGTCCAATATGCGGCAAAAGCGGACAGAATACGAGAATTCACGTTTTTCTCTTGGGTCGCAGCGCAGGCCACGATCGAAGCGCCAAATAAAGGAATATAAGTGGCACGGAATCGTCACGTTATTCCGTCCCATGATTCTGTCCCGCAACCGAGCATTGACAAGAAGATCGCCTCGTCCACTGAAGCGGGAGAGTACGTTGCTATCGGAGACGGAGAAATTTTCTGATTTCTTTTAATCACCAGAGTTGAATTATTACGAAGTTCCGCGAAACTTCTGGTGAGAGCATAAGAGCGAGAGAGAGAAAAGAAAGTACATCAGCAGTTGAAAAAAAAGAAAAGGAAGAAAGGAAACCGCCTGCGACAACAAGTCTGCTGAAAGAAAAAAGGACGAGGGACTTACGAGTGGTGATAAAGAAAGTCCGATGTGTCCGAGTATCAAGAGCGGGTAGGGTGTATAGACATGGCATCAATGACGACCTTCTATCTCTTCAAAGTTCCGAGCGCCCCCAAAACAGAAGCTGCAGCTGAGAGATAAGCTGCTTACTGTCAACTTCTTTCCGTGCGGTTATCGAGGACGCTTTTATCTCGTACAGCCGGTGGCAGCCCGACGCCATGGTATGCTCTGGTCGTTCACTTTCCTTCGAGTAGCCCGGAACGAGACAAACAAACAAGCAAGATAATCATAATAAATAATAGAAGATCGCAAACAAAACAAGCAACGAATAAGCTGTTCCTTCAAAGCGGAAGTGCTGGTGGATACCAAACCATCTCTCGAAAAGCTTATTACGCCCAACAGGCAGAGACGTCGACGTTGATGAAAAACTAAAGACGCTTAGTCAGGCCGAAGGCCACGCGTGCAACTCCACATTAGTATGAATTTACCAATAGTGAAGGATAATGAGCTTTTGCGAGAGGACGAACAGCAGGATGACCATGGTTCCATTTATTCTAAGCGGATTACCGCTGTTTGACTTTTATTGCGATAGCGATTAAATGGACACTCCAAGCGAATTTTTGTCGCCGTCGTCGTCGTTGTGACGTTCCGCATATATTTAGGTATACGCATGCTACCTCTATGCCATGCCATGATATGGCATGCGGTACATGCGAGTTGTATGGCCACACCATTCTATCAGTAAAGTTGCTCGTACCAGATCTTACATTCTTGATAACATTATTCCTCAGAGTTTTGAGAATGACCACCCACAGAGAAATGTCATGAAGGAAAACACCGACAGCCTCTAACTTAAACCTTCTCAGACTTAAATATTAAAAGTGCGAAACAATAATAGAGCTGGAACCTGAAAATGATGTCGTTTTATTGGCGCGGCTGTGCACTACGTTCGAGATAGGCCCAGTAAAATGTTGCGAAACATACTCGATACGGAAAAGCGGCGGTAACGTGCCTAAGAAAGATGTTGGCAATACTTAATAAACATAAATGAGATTGTACAATGGCAGGATTCAAACAGAGGACCTCTAGCACAACAGCTCGTTTACTACCGCGCTTCTCCGTTTCACAGTTCTTTCGCGGCCGTTTTCACAATTGTACGAAACATCACCAGCATACTACCACGAAACACCGCGTCAGT
Organism: Dermacentor variabilis; assembly: GCF_050947875.1. Classification (NCBI taxonomy): domain Eukaryota; kingdom Metazoa; phylum Arthropoda; class Arachnida; order Ixodida; family Ixodidae; genus Dermacentor; species Dermacentor variabilis. The sequence goes on along the minus strand of NC_134570.1, from coordinate 33,727,831 downwards.
GCTCCGAAATGCTCACGCATCATTCACGTCGCTCCCTGGGGAGATTCTGCGTGGATTTTTACAGCGCAACTGTCTATAGCTACCCTCCGGAAAAATCGCGGCGGCGAACAGAAATCGCCTTGCGGCAAAGCCAGCTTTCTCGCGAGTTCTCTGTAGCTCTCAATCTAATGTAGGTATCCTGTGGAAAAATCACACTGAAATTGTCCGCTAAGACGACTCGATCATTACGCAGAGTTTTATTTACTTGTCATAATTAGTTCGTTCACAGTGAAGTTGTAAACGTCACAGGATTCCCGTCCGCTGTCAATACATAGGCATCTGAGGAGGGAACCCGGTTACAGAAAACTGCCGTAATTCTTGTTTTATCGAAACTATCCCGAAACAAGTTATATGAAAATTAACCGCTAAGACGACTAACATTATCCCGAGTTTCATTTACTTTTCATAATTACGTAGTTCACCGTGAAGTTGTAAATAATGTGGAATTCTCGTCTGCTGTCAATACATGGGCTTCTACGGGTGGCATAGGGTCAGCCCCATATTTGTCCGCTAGAATAAAACTCTTGTATTTCCAAATTTCATTCGGCTAACTAACTAGGAAGTATGCTCAATCGCCAATTACAAACAAACGTGTTTTGTTTCGTGCACTCCTTCGGACTGCGCCTCGGTAAACGCATATCGTCGTTCGCGGCGACGCCCGGTTTAACAGCCACCTGCGTCTAAACGGCGATCCGCCGTAGCTGCGTCGACAACAGCTGCGTCTTTAGAGCGGCGTCGTAAAAGCCCTTCGGCGGTAACTCTGTATGAAAAACGCAGTGCGTGACGTAGTGCGCGCCTGATATTTCTTTGCATATCGCATAAATGATATACAGACAGCTATATGTATAGTTACATACGAACAAATCTCTATGCCAACATGCTTTATACCCTCATAGCAGCTTCGCTGGCCAACCACCTTCACATGGTGGAATGGCTCAATTTTTGTTTTCATTATTTAGTAGAGTATGCATTTCACTTTCATATACAAGTAATGTCCACCTCTTGGAGTAGACCAGCTCACGGACTAGAATTGTGCTATCTGCCAGACGTTTAGTCTCTTTTTTGGAAGCGTTCGCGCTTCTGGCTAGCACTCCCAGGGTTCTACTAGTACACATAAATACCCAAGAAAGTGGATGAGGAAACCGCGCCGCGGTAGTTCAATTGGTAGAGCATCGCACGCGAAATGCGGAGGTTGTGGGTTCGGTTCCCACCTGCGGCAAGTTGTTTTTTCAACCACTTTAATTTCCATTAATTTATCGTTTCTTCGTTACATTTATTAAGCACAAGTAATTTCCCCTATGTTGTCCTTGGTGTCAGTGTTTGTTGGCTTCTCATGATATGACTAATAATAGTCGGGCCCCTCGGTTAACCCCCTTTCTTCTTGTTTATACATACATATATATATATATATATATATATATATATATATATATATATATATATATATATATATATATATATATAATCAGCCTGTTTTACGCCCACTGCAGGACAATCGCTCCACTTTTTCATCTGCCGCCTTCCGAGTGCGTTTCCCTTCTCTTGGTACCCATTCCGTAACCTTAATCGTCCAACGGTCATCTAACCGGCGCATTACATGACCTGCCAAACTCCATTTTGTTCTCTTAATGTCAATTACAATATCGGCTATAGCCGTTTGCCCTCTGATCCAAACCGCTCTCTTTCTGTATCAACGTTATGCCAAGAAATCTTCGTTCCATCGCTCTTTGCGCGGTCCTTAACTTGTTCTCAAGCTTCTTTGTCATGTCAGTGTCCAAGTCTCTTCTCCATATGTCAGCACTGGTAAGTTGCACTGACTGTATACTTTCCTTTTCAATGATAATGGTAAGCTTCCAGTCACGAGCTGACAATGTCTTCCGTATGAGATCCAACCCATTTTTATTCTTCTATGAATTTCCTTCTCATGATCAAGGTTCCATGTGATTAATTGACCTAGGTAAACGTACTCCTTCACAGACTATAGAGGCTGACTGGTGCTCCTGAACTCTTCTTCCTTTACCCGGCTATTTCATCATTATCTTTGTCTTCTGCACATTAATCCAACCCCATTCTCACACTTTCTGCGTTAAAGTCCTCAAACATTTGTTATAATTCGTCTACATTGTTGCTGAATAGACCAATGCCATCGGCAAAACGAAGGTTACCGAGATATTCGCCATCGATCCTTACTCCTAAGCCTTTCCAGTTTAATAGCTGGAATACTTCTTCCAAGCACGCAGTGAATAGCATTGGAGAGATTGTGTCTCCCTGTCTGACCCCTTTCTTCTAGGTATCGTCCTGCTTTTCTTGTGTATGATTAAGGCAGTTGTGGAACCTCTGCGGATATTTTCCAAGGTATTTACGTAAGCGGCCTGTACTCACTGATTACGTAATGCCTATATGACTGCTGGTATCTCTACTGAATCAAATGCCTTTTCGTAATCTATGAAGGCCATATAGAGAGGCTTACTCTACTCTGCGGATTTCTCGATAACCTGATTAATGACATGGATGTGATCCATTGTAGAATACCCCTTCCTGAAGCCAGCCTGTCACCTTGGTTCAGTGTTGCCAGTGTTGCCCTTATTCTAGTGGAGATTTTTTTGCTAAACAGTTTATATAATACTGGGCGTAAGCTAATGGGCCTATAATTTTTCAATTCATTAACGTCTCCCTTTTTGTGGATTAGTATAATGATTGCATTCTTCCAGTTTTCTGAGACCTTTGCAGTCGATAGACACTTCGTAGAAAGAGCAGGAAGTTTTCGAGATTATATATATATATATATATATATATATATATATATATATATATATATATATATATATATATATATATTTATATATACACGTCATGAGAGAGAGTGAGAGAGAGAGAGAGAGAGAGAGAGAGAGAGAGAGAGAGAGAGAGAGAGAGAGAGAGAGAGAGAGAGAGAGAGAGAGAGAGAGAGAGAGAGAGAGAGAGACTCAATGCCCTCCCACTCTGTGAAGGATAACCAGCGAAGCTGCGTCTGTGGCCCCTTAATGGCGAACTGGGGGGGTATTCTGTAAGAGTCCGCCTAGTGGACTGTCCATTTCGATCACTGCTGATTGGATGTAGCTGTACGAGAGAGGAGGAGACGAGTGGCCCTAGTCAATCAGCAGCATGCGAAATGGACAGTCCACTAGGTGGACTCTTGCAGAATACCGCCCCTGCACCTCCACCGTGGGTCGGCGCGGCATTGCACTAACTACGGGATCGGCGCATGTATCGGGAGTGCTTAACGCCTGCTTCACCTCTGCCGCGGGTCGGCCCGGTATTGCGATATATGTTCGGAATTAGCCTACGTATGGGGAGTTTTGTGTCTAGACACGGACACGTTCCAAGGGAATTAGCCCTTAACAGCTTCGCTGTGAAAGTGGTTACGCCTGCGTATCTTAATTGCTAGTAATTAATTAATTTCTGCTACATAATTACTATTTAATTATATTTATTCATTAGTTATTTTAACAAACAAATAAATAAATAGACAAATAAAGCAACAGCTAATTAATTAATGTCTTAACGCCGCCGATGAACGGGGGAGCAGTGGCACGAGTACGTTCCCGCGGCAGCGGCGAGGGGTGCCGACGAGCCAGCACTGGAAGACGACGACGCTGGACCCGATCCTGACGATGATAGTTTTGTGTCTACACAAGGACACCACCCTGGGGGAACCAGCCCTTAATATCTCCGCTGTAAAAGACGTAATGAGGGATGCCGTGGTGGAGGACTCCAGATTAATTTTGACTACTTGGGCATTCTTGAACGTGCACCCGAAGTACGGTACACGAGTGGGTTTTTTCTTTCTTTTTTCTTCTTTCTTGCATTCCGCCACCATCTGAATTCAGCCCCAACGGCTACATACAGATGGGGGCGGTATTCAGTTCGTCCACAGAAAGCGCAAAGATTTCAAAAAGGGGACTGCTTTCAGGGCTAACACAATATAGAAGTGAGCGTTCTTGCACTTCTTCAAAAGTGTGGAAAGCTCCAGAGACGGCTGCGTAGTCTTCCTAACGTATTTTCCAGATCGACTAGGATGCATCTTGAAGTCGAAACGTAGGGTTGCCGTAGGGAAATGCCGAGCCACTTCAAATCCGGCCACACTGTAAGAATATTATGCACCATGAATTCGACGCATGTTGGTCGTTGGTCACCTTGCTTCGCGTTCGGTAGACGCGAGCAAATGAAGGCGTCCAAATGGCCACTTTGCCAGCATGTCGAATGTTGCGTTTCGAATATAGAGGCGGTAGCGACACCGCGTTGCGAGAGGAACCCCCAGAACGCGCTCTGACCGGAGAAACGCCTGTACACTCTGGCGTCGCAATAGCAAGTAGCCTTTGATCCTGTGCCAGAATAAAGGGGGGAACGCAGGTGACGCCACCAGACAGCTAGCGAAACATAGGTGGCGACCACTACTCTCGTTAGAAGATTGGCACGACGAAGGAGAAAGAAGCCCGCCACTCCACGCGCCGTTTCACGAGGCTCGCGAACGCTGCTCGACTCCTACCAGGACTATCAAGCAAGCAAGCTGCTCGACTCGCCAGAACACCTTATCTTAGACCACAGCAGGCGGCCGTCCTCCAGCTGCAGGCGCCGCTTTTCCTGAAGCCCGGCCTTTTACCCCATTTCACGGCAGCCTGAAGTCTGACGACGACTGCGAGGAGACCGCGGGAGCAAGTGCCAACGGAGGAGCGAGGGCTAGGGCGTAGGCCGAGTTGTTGCCGCCATGACGCGGGAGGAGGATCCATCCAAGAAGGAAGCAGTCCCGCCCAAGACTACCCGGGCGAAGGGGAAGCTGGCTGCTGCCGACGATGGCGGTAGTCCATCTCGAGAAGGCACCACCGTCAAGCGGCCGCGTGCAAGGCCTACTAATAAGGACCCGTTTCCACCAACGACGAGGTCCCGGTCTCTGGAGCCGGCAACGCCGAAAGCCATCGCCACCACGGCTTCTGCCAAGGCAAGAAAGGCCTCAGATGAACCGGCACCAGACGCCTACGTGTACGTTCTGTCCACCAACAACGGATTTTCACAGAAGGCGCAGAAGGTGACCCGCAAGACGCCATCGCGGAGCTCCTCCCCGAGCGATGCCACCTCTGCCACCATGACGCAGGAGGAGGAGCCAGCCAAGAAGAAAGTGGCCCTGCCCAATATGACCCGGGCGAAGCGGAAGCTGGCTGCTGCCGACGATGGCGGTAGTCCATCTCAAGAAGGCACCACCGTCAAGCGGCCGCGTGCAAGGCCTACTAATAAGGACCCGTCTCCACCAACGACGAGGTCCCGGTCTCTGGAGCCGGCAACGCCGAAAGCCATCGCCACCAAGGCGTCTGCCAAGGCAAGAAAGGCCTCCGATGAACCGGCACCAGACGCCTACGTGTACGTTCCGTCCACCAACAACGGACTTTCACAGAAGGCGCAGAAGGTGACCCGCAAGACGCCATCGCGGAGCTCCTCCCCGAGCGATGCCACCTCTGCCACCATGACGCAGGAGGAGGAGCCAGCCAAGAAGAAAGTGGCCCTGCCCAATATGACCCGGGCGAAGCGGAAGCTGGCTGCTGCCGACGATGGCGGTAGTCCATCTCAAGAAGGCACCACCGTCAAGCGGCCGCGTGCAAGGCCTACTAATAAGGACCCGTCTCCACCAACGACGAGGTCCCGGTCTCTGGAGCCGGCAACGCCGAAAGCCATCGCCACCAAGGCGTCTGCCAAGGCAAGAAAGGCCTCCGATGAACCGGCACCAGACGCCTACGTGTACGTTCCGTCCACCAACAACGGACTTTCACAGAAGGCGCAGAAGGTGACCCGCAAGACGCCATCGCGGAGCTCCTCCCCGAGCGATGCCACCTCTGCCACCATGACGCAGGAGGAGGAGCCAGCCAAGAAGAAAGTGGCCCTGCCCAATATGACCCGGGCGAAGCGGAAGCTGGCTGCTGCCGACGATGGCGGTAGTCCATCTCAAGAAGGCACGACCGTCAAGCAGCCGCGTGCAAGGCCTACTAATAAGGACCCGTCTCCATCAACGACGAGGACCCGGTCTCTGGAGCCGGCAACGCCGAAAGCCATCGCCACCAAGGCGTCTGCCAAGGCAAGAAAGGCCTCCGATGAACCGGCACCAGACGCCTACGTGTACGTTCCGTCCACCAACAACGGACTTTCACAGAAGGCGCAGAAGGTGACCCGCAAGACGCCATCGCGGAGCTCCTCCCCGAGCGATGCCACCTCTGCCACCATGACGCAGGAGGAGGAGCCAGCCAAGAAGAAAGTGGCCCTGCCCAATATGACCCGGGCGAAGCGGAAGCTGGCTGCTGCCGACGATGGCGGTAGTCCATCTCAAGAAGGCACGACCGTCAAGCAGCCGCGTGCAACCTGCCAATGAGGACCCATCTCCGCCATCAGCGAGGTGCCGGTCTCTGAAGCCAGCAACGCCGAAAGCGATCGGCACCACGGCTTCTGCCAAGGCAAGAAAGGCCTCAGATGAACCGGCACCAGACGCCAATGCCAGTGTTCCGTCCACCAGCGAGGAACTTTCACGGAAGCAGCAGAGGGTGAGCCGCAAGACGCAATCACGGAGCTCCTTCCCGAGCGATGCCATTTCCGCCGCGGCCAAGACTATCATGCGTGGACAGCGCTCGCGAAGTCACTTCAATGGCAGCAGCAATCACCAGGCCAAGAGGGGAAGGTACCGTGGCAGAATCTAGTCACTCGCCCCGCGGCGGCCACAAGCACAAAGGCAGCCGCCGAGGAACGTCCACCACCAACTCTGAGAGCAGCCACGGAAGAAAGGGTGGATGAAGCAAGAGGCGGAGTAGCACGTTTGCAACGAGCACGAGCGCCAAGGATCGCAAAAAAAAAAAATGGCGGCGCCACGCCCGTAGAAGTCATTCGTCGCCGAGCAGTAGGCATAGGCAAGTCAAATCGATGACGATTGAATTTCGAAGATTGAGAATTTTGACGACGAATTTAAAACATTTAAGACGATTGAATTTAAGAGACTGAATTTTGAATACGAATTTCGAAGTTTCCAAGAAAACGACAGTGAATAAATCGTGGTCTGCGCGTCAGGGAAACCATCCAAATAAATTCTGCTTTCAAGGATCTTTGCTGTTCAATTATTTTCTGCATAAAGGTTACAAGTACGGCTCAATAAGGCGTCCGTTCCTGCGTTGAGCGTCAGCGACCTTCGGTTTAACTGCGCGAACGCGGTCGTGCCACTGCTCGTGCGTTCGTAGTTGTTTTCCACACCTGGCTCCGACGCCGCTCCTCCCGCCAGCGTTCCCATACTGCCTCTCCCGTTGCGAAGGCGCTGACGCCACTGGCCCACTGTCAGTCGGTGCGGTGATTTCGTTGTCAAGTTTTTTTGCCTCAATATACGGCGAAATAAAAGCAGATACCCAGCTGCGCTCGAATTTCGCATTGGGAGCATCGTAATCATCGGACATTTTTCTTTATTCTCTAACTGGTCAAACTTAATAGGCGACTTTAGTAATATTTAACACGCACGGGAAGCGGGATGAAATCGAGGAAGGCTTCAAGCAGCGTCTCGTCGGCGTCTCGGCCGGCCCAGTGGAGGACAGCTGGTAACGCTGTCGTGAGGGTCAGCGGATGTAAAGCGAATGCGGAGCTGGCCATGGCCTCACACGAAGATGTAAGTACGTTAAGTACATGGGTCGATGTCATGCAAAAGTATAGGCCCGTTTTCACAAGGAGCTCGTACGCTAGAATTGTTCCAAGAGATAATGTAAGCCAAATCTGATGTTGAACGTGTCGTTGGGGAAGGCGGCCGTAAATGGCGAATAGCACGTACAAACAAAAAGATTCCTGAAAATGTTTAATATTCTCACTGCTTTGTAAAAAAAAAAAATCAGACCTTCCTCTATCGTGCGCTGAAATTTGTGTACGCAATTTATTCATCTAATTAGAGGTTAATCTTATAGTTAATTTATACATCGGTTAGAGTAGTATTATTAACGCGATGATGCAGAAGCATTCAACGAAGCAGGTGCAATACTCGTATATCAGTCTGGCTTCCCATAAGGTATAATGTCTGCGCGTCCTTTTTCGAAATGTCGCAGCAGAATACAGTGAAAGTAATGCTTAAACGGTAGAGCACCACAATGGCAGAGTTACCCGCATAGTCAGAACCTACAAATATACGTGTGGTGCGCTGGATGCCACGCGAAGTTGGCGCTGCACTCAAACTTCCCGCGTGGAGTGTATGATACCGAGCGCTTGATTACATGTTTTGTTTATTACTTACATATCTTTCCAATGTCTTAACCCAAACGGCGGCAGGCTGCGTCGCCAGTGGTTTCATACCGTTACGCGATTTTCCTTTTATTTCATTCTCGACATGGCATTGTTCCAAATTTGCAAGTCGTTCGCGGCACACACTTTATTCTGGCTTTGGGCGGGGCTTTAGTATTCGTCACAGTGTCCGCGCTCGAAGATATTAACGAGACTTGCATTGGTAATATGCTTCACGCCCTTTCCGGAATGTCTTTATCTACGTCTCTAACCGTTTTCCCACTAACATGAGTCATTGGGTCGTCCGTGGTCTAATGAGTAGAGCATCGGGCTGCTGTGGTGACGGAACCCACATCGAAACCAACCATTGGTCCAATTTCGGTCACTGACTATGTGAGAATGGGTACTTTTTGCTCTTCAATAAACCTTCTTCAAGCCAAGTTGGGTCATTGGGAAAGTGGCACTAGGCGTGTGCCGCTCTTCAGTGAACCTCTTCAGAGAGATGTAGATTATAGGGTACCCAAACATTGGGGACCCCTAGCGCTTGGTTACGTCTGGGGCTGCGTGCCCAAGCAGAAAACCCGCCGCACGACTCTGTTTGTAGTTGTCTCCACGCGACAGCGTCTTCCCTTAGCAGGGAAGACGCTGTCGCGTGAAGACAACTACAAACAGAGTCGTACCCTAACCGTAACATGCTAAGCAAAATACAATCCACACTATATAAGGTCAAATGTCCAGGGTGCAATGAGAAACCCGCATTACACCACATACCATGGGCATGTCAACAAACTGACGTAGTCCGAATCATATCACACCCAAGTGCGGAGCAACAGGAGGAACTGCTGTCCAGCGACCGCTGCGAAGACCAGCTAGGTCTAGTGCGGTGTGCACGACGGACAGCAGAGGCCAGCGGAGCCCTAGAGAGGGCAACCAACTATTGCGATAGAGGACGGACGAAGCAGCGGGTGAAAACCTCCGGGGAAGACACAAGCAGGAAGACTCCCCTGAAGAATCCACCCCAGCCACAGAAGAGCACAATTACTAGAGCTCAATAAAGTTTTCCCTCACTCACTCACTCACTCACTCACTCACTCACTCACTCACTCACTCACTCACTCACTCACTCACTCACTCACTCACTCACTCACTCACTCACTCCTTAAACGCAAGACACACATGCTCTCAACAGGTTGTAAAGCTGTTCATGTGGCGTTTTCAAGCCTAAAATGCAAAGCTAGCCGTCAAACGACAAATAAAATAAATGCTTTTTCACGAAAGATAGCTAAGTTATATGCCAAATGTTTCTGTTCACACGAAGCAAACAAATGTTTACTTTTATAGGTGTGATTAAAGACGTGCCGAAACAGTCCACAAAGCTAGAAATTCTGGCGACTGGTACGGCAAGCTTGCAGCGGAAGTGTATTTTTGACCGTCGCGATCGACGGTTCTTCGCTTCCCGGAGGAGAAAAGCTGGCGGGAGATGGAAGAATGGGAAGGCGCTGGCGTGTTCGACGTCTATCGTCGTTTTCTGAAAGCCATGTTTTGGCTGCCCCTCGTCTGCCCACGTTTCAGTTTACTTCCCGGAAATTATCTTTCAAGACAGGAATAACGAAACCTCTTTGGGGCGGCGATGTTATTGTTCTGCGCAGGCCGCTTCGAGGAACCAAGACGTGCCGCAGCACATATTTCTTGAGTAGGTATGCTTCTCGCATCCCGTAATCTAAAGCTTACTTCTGATGCCAGCTTGGGTCACTGACTATGTACCACTGGGTAAGGCGTCAGAGGCGTCACTCGGCTTACCGACACCCTTTGCGGCCATCTGGGCGCACAGGGTGGATATTGGAGGGTGGAAAATTGGAGAGATAAAAATGTCTCGCACGAGGCACTACTACTAATAAAATCACCTCCAGCGTTTGTCGAATGGGTGTCACAGTGCTGCGACTCACTTGCCGAGGGGGAGGGAGGAGGCGAGACCCTTCTCAAAAGATAAGGAGGAATCCGCCCCCACCCCCGGGCCCCTCCTGACTTTAGGCACTGGGTATAGCCATCTGGAGCATTAGACTGTGAATATGACATTACTGAGCATATTGCACCCGTTAAGAACGGCCCGCTGGGGTGCAAGCTTTGCCAGCCAGTTCCGACAGCGGCGTCAACTTTTCTTGAAAAGCCAGCGTTACGCTCTAGCCTCGGCGCCGTTGTGACTAAACGCGATCGGCGGACCAACTATTGTTACTGAACCCGCCACCTCCGATCTAATCTGCTATGGGCGGGGGAGTTGCCGAGAGAGCGTCTCCGGAAGCCTCTTCCCACGTGCCGTTCAAGACGCAAGACAATGGACAACCGGCGGCCGCGCTGCGGGGGTGCAGCTCGGGGAATCGGATATGTCGTTCCTGACGTCAGCTCCGAGTTCTGCGAAGGCCGTCTGACGTCGTTTGTGGACCGTGAACCTCGCGCAAAGAGGTGTGTGTGTGTAAGCCCTCGTCTACGGTGCCCGGTCGAACGTTTCCCTCACCTTGGGATCGAGGGAGGACTGAGTGTTTATAAGCCGCTGTTGTGCGGCTGCTCAGTGTACTTTCTCTCGCAGTCATACTAGACTGATGAACTGCAACGTCCTGATGCAGATACTGTAAATAAATCCATATTCCTCGTTCTCGATGAGAAGCAGTCCTTCCCTTCAACAACGTCCTCAGCGTGGATAAGTTGGACGACGTCATGGGCCAGCTACCATCTAATTCATGCCCGACTCCAATCTTAACTGGTTACGAACGGTGGGACTGACCCCCAATCCTTACAACTGTATGTCAGCGCTGGGATCGTCCTACAACTCTAACAACCCATATAATATCCAGAGTACCAAGACACTGTCACAGAAGTTGATGGTTGACCGCCGTGGATGCAGGAGCCGGTGATGCGGGATACGCTCTATGACTGTCTTTTGCATTTACCCAAGCCCAAATGACAGCAGGTGTCAGGGCCAACAGCCCGAATGCTCCGAAGATAAACTTCCTCCAACCGCGAAACGTTGCAACATTTGCTGTACTTGTGTAACGTTGATAGAAGGCGTGCGAGAAGCAACACTAGAATATCGACAACGTTTTTAGTAACTTTTCAATTACTTTCGAGAGTCAGCAAATGGTCACTCTAACTAGTTATATATAAATGCGGAATGCCGAAAAGTCCATCTCCTAGGATTCCTAAGTGAACGTAAAGGTGCACCTGGCGATAAAGTATTCAGAGGAATGAGCTCAGAAAAGTATGAATATATCCGCAACCGCACAACGAATTTCGGGCTTCGACTAGATATGCTAACAACATTGTCGTATACAGTTTTACTGGCTACTGCTGTAGGCTGCTTGGAAATTGAACGTTTTCGGAGATCCCGTGGTCCGTTAACTTTTGGCGCCGGATGTACATTAGGGTGCCTGATGGAAAGGAATACAAAACCATGCACTGCGGCCGCCTCCACTGCCAGGTGGACGCCTGCAGATCAATCCATCGACCAATCAAGCCCTTTCACAGTAAAATGAGGAGAAAGTGTGTTGATCATTCGCTGCAGAAAGAGCTCGCCATGCAAATAATGCGATTGCTCCCTACTAGCGTCACATATCATAACCCACCTCTGCTATGTGTCTAAAATGAGATAGCAGTATTTGTAAATAAAATAAAATAAAATGAAATAAAATATGTATTAAATGCTGAGCCCTGAAAAAGAATGACAATAATAACAAGAAGAAGGCTATGTGAGCGCGCTAACCACACCAATGAATACATCACTCAGTCAGTTCAGTCAGCCACTCGACCAAGCAATCGATTCATCAATCAATTCATCAATCGATCAGTCGGTCGGACCAGGAACTATTCAATTAACACGCACCTTGTGACACGAGCGCACACGCTTTCGCAATTTTTGTCCACAAATGTGGACAAAATGTGGTAGCGCGGAGATCACTGAAACGAACACAGCCCCGTTAAAACATAACATGGAGGTTGCGATTGATCAATTTATTTCTATCTGATGGTTCTCGAAGACATACGTGCACTTCTTTTGCTGCAGCACTCTCACTGATGCGAGAAACGGCCATCCGTCAGAAGCGTACACATCAAAGTGAATAACGAAGCACGTTTCGAGGCGGTGAACAACGACGAGAATCTATTCACACGAATTCACGCAAGCCGCTTCGAGGCAGATTCTTTGTTTGGCTGCGAGAGAAGCGCCAATAAAACAGAAGCCGTCGATGGCTCTTGTACACCCGCCACAGCGGCGCTTCTTCTTCTTCTTTCTATCCAAATATCTATAAGCCCAAACTCCTCGCCAGCAAGAGTGCTACATTACGCGCTCAGAAATCCGTTATGCAACTGAGAGTCCGACGGCACACGAGCACGAAACAAACAAAAAAAAACTTAATTGAGCCCCCGACCATTCCGAGCACGAAAGAAGAGCCGTGGTTTGCCTTGGTCCCGCGACTCTCGCCTGCGCTTGAGGTGCCTTAAGAAGAAGGTTTCGAGGATGAGCGGGGAAGGACGGGGGGAAAGAGCAGCGGCAGAAAGCGAGAGGGTAAGGGGTGGAGCGAGAAGCTTGACAAGTGTGAGAACCGCAGGAGACGGCCTGCAGCTGCTCTTAACGAGAGCACTTCTCTCTCCTTCTATCTCTCTTGGCTGCGCCGTCTCTCAGCAGAGTATTTCCTTTCACTCTCGTGGAGACACCATTCTCTTGCCGTTTCTCTCGCGTTCTAGAGTCCGTTTTTCAAGCTCTGCAGAGGTCTCCGACACCTTTTCCTTCTTTTTTCCTCCCCACCACCGAACGTGGTGTTGAGCTCTTTAAAAATACGCCGCGGCGAGGGGATCAGGGGAATATCACTCGACACGCCCGGACTCTTTTAGAAGAGGTCGTCGAAACACCTCCTGGCTCTGAAGCTGGCGGCACGTGCGATTATCTGCGCAGCGCACCAAATCTAGGGCCCCGCCTTGTCTGTTCTTGTTCGCCACTTTGTGCTCCCCCCCCCCCCAAAAAAAATTGTACCACTCGAGCACGTATCTCCGGCTACGGGTTTGGCTCGGACCCATCCAAAATCGCATGTCACAAAGCCTACGGCGGCAGAACTAAAGAGAGAGAGAAAACTTCATTAAATGTATATGCTGGGGTCAAGGGAGGCGGGGACAAAACCAGAGGCTCTGCACTTCGCTTCTTTTATACCAAGAGTCCTGGCAAATAGGTCGTAGATGTCATGGTCATGGTCAGTCAAGGCATAGATGACGATTTCGTGGAGCTGATAGGGACCACTGAGTGCATATCCTATGGAAAGACCGCAAATGCAACGAAGTTGCGGAATTTTACTGAGAAGTGAAGCAACGGTATCTTCTGTACCCACTGTTGTCCACGCTTTATGTCAAGGACATACGCGAGTGCACCTCTTAGGCCATCCACGAGTCTGTCACGTACGAGACGCTCTTCGACTTGAGGAACCTGGTAGTTGCAACGCTCGAACAGCCGGCATAATTTGGTGTAATGAGCATCGACGCATTTGTCCGTTTCTTAAGTAGGCTTATGAAACCGAAAAGATTCTTAAACTTCATATTTTTTTTTATGTACAAAGTGCTCGGTGAAACGTTTTGCGAGAGTCTCGGAACACCGCAGGTCGTCTACGATAAGCGAGAAGGTTTCAAAAGGGGACGACTTTCAGGACTCGTACAACATAGAAGTGAGCATACTTACACTTCTGCAGAAGTGTGGCAAAGTCCACAGACGGCTGCGCAATCTTCGTAACATGTCTTCCACATTGGCAAGGACGCAACGTCATTGCAGTCGAACGCGTTGGAAGATTTCTAGCCACATCAAATTGGGCGCATGTTGCTCGTTGGCCATCTTGCTTCCCATTCGGTATATATATATATATATATATATACATATATATATAAAGAGAGAGAACTGAATAAAAATTTGTGGGATGGCCGGAATTGTAATGAAGTGGTGGAAATTCTCCAAGGACTGAAGCAAGGATGACCTTTCTGTCCATTGTTTTTCAGGATTTATGTTAAGGGCACAGAAAGACAAATTGAATACAGCCAATTAAGATTTGATTTATCATACCCGCGTGATGGAAAAATGGTACGGCAGAAGGCCCCGCACTGGTTGGTGTATGCGGACAATGCCAGAGATCTACAGACACCTTGTACTCTTGCTCGTACTCGTACTCGCAGATCGACCCGTATACGAAAATCCGTACAGTGGTACTCACCTTAACGAGGGAAGAGTGCTGAAAAGTGAAAATGACAACGAAGACAGAAAAACTGCTTTCGCCGTGGCACGAGATTGACGTCATTTCACGCGCCGGAGCGGCTTTGGAACGTCGGAGAAAATGGCTGTCACTGAATAAACGGGCGCAGTGCGCCCATTCTTATGTGAGCGTTATTATGCTCCTGATCGTCCGGCCGGATGCCGTTCCCGCCCGGCAGCAGTCATAACAGTTGAATTATAACAAATACAATCACTCTTTCCGCCACTGAAAAACAAATCTAGATGAAACAGTGTGAAACGCCTGTCCAAGCTGTATCCGGCCGGTGAGCGGGGCCGCTGATTTAGGTAAAGGCGATGGTGGCACCACCAACATTTCAATAAAAGACACCTCAGCGGAGAGCCCGCGCTGAACCCACTCACCCTACCTAGTACACTCTAATCCAGGAAGAAGAATCAGCTACTAACATAAGGCCAACTCAAGAAACTTAATTTGTATAAATGCACCGCAGCTGGCTGGATTGTCGCTTGGTGAGAAATAGTCTTTCACTCAAGTAAATCAATTAAGAAAAGGCATATTAACATAAGTAAGAATAAGCATAATTGCACGTTATTTCGGTGAAATAAGCACACCAGATTGAAAACTGTCAGCAGGGGAAAGAACACGGAGTTTCACACAAACATGATCGTAACAGCTTCTGTTCCTGTGCCGAGAAACCAACGTGTTTCCTGTTTGCATATCTTGCAAGTGTGTGTCTATACATGCGAACTGCGGTTAACAGCGACGGTTCCAGTATAAAAAAATTCTAGGGTATTACGTGCCATAACCACGATTTCACAATGGGGCACGGAGTAGTGGGGGCTCCGAATTATATTGACCACCAGAGGTCCTTTATTGAGCCCCCAATGCACAGTACACGGGCCATTTTACATTTCGCCCCCATCAAAATGCGGCAGCGCGGCTGGGGTTTGATCCCGCGCCATTGTGCTAAGCAGCCAACGCCATAGCCATTACGCCACCACGGCGGGTAGTTCCTGTTTCGCTCTCGAACCAGAAAGAGAAAGGGAGAAAGGTGACCCCCTAACCATGGATGCTTGGAAGTCTTAGCATTTCACAAGGAAGGGATTGAGAACAGGCTAAAAGAATACAAGAGAAAGTGAAACGATAGTTTTAAATGTCGAGCAACAATAAACTTAAACCACAAAACGACGCTTTGCTAACTGCCACCAGATTTTCTCTGCACGATTGTTTTTCCCGAAGTACGTTGTCACTGTTGTCTAACTATACCTGGAGCAGATGTGCAAGGGATCCATGCTGCACACCGACGCACGCAAACACGCTTTAATTAAGTAGTAATGGCTAATTGCCGCTTTAACGGGGACGCCCCCGCCCTTGCCCCCTAACCCGACTAGAGTGATGTACCGTATTTACTCGAATCTACGCCGACCGAGATTTTAAGCCAACGCCTTAAATTCCGACGGTCAGGAAAAAAAGAAATATTTACACAAATGCAAGTCGAGCCACAAAAAGCAAATGACAATTATTACCTATGTTGAGCGTCAGCCGTGCAATTGTACCACGTGCTCGCTGCCACTGTGCCGGTGCCTCTGCTAACGCGAACTTTGAAGAAACAAATACCGCGCTCGCACTACACGCCTTCCATGAGGTCAGAATGCCGTACCGTTACAGCAAGCTTCAGTATTGGACGGCTGCATCTGCGGATAATAATGGCTACGGTGTTCTTTCGGCGCTGACGTCAGCGGCGGTGTCGTATTTCCAATCCCGACGCTACTAACGAAATCCTGGAATCTAAGTCGACCTACGAGTTTTGTAACTCGCGTTTTTGATTGTGCAAACCATCTGCCTAGATTCGAATAAATACGGCAGTGACCTGCGAAACATAAACTTAGAGAATCGTCATCAACAAGAACTGCAACCTCCAAGAAATAACTGCACCCAATGCCCACACGATTTTCCGGGAGAATAGAAATTCCTTTCTTCTAGCGAAAACAAAAGGTTTGTCGTGCTCTATCTCCAGCTGAGATTCCGTGATTGAGGCACAGTGGAGAAAAAGCACGCTACTAAGCATAACTCACCCCTGAGTGCAAGGGAAGCGAGCCGCGTGCTTCTTAATTCAAGTGCAGCCTAGCTACGCGCTCTGCTTTGTCTTCTTCCGCAGTAATGGGATGTGACGGGTAAAAAAAAGCAAAGGCTCATACAGAGTCAGTTTTACTTTGTGCGAGGTTCTTCCTTTTCAATCTTTTCATAACCTGGCCTGACATCAATTTCGAAGGACATACGCATTATCCTAGACACAAGCTCGAAAAGCAAAGGCAGGAGATAGGGAACAAGTCCTGACTGCAGTGTTCGGTGCTCTTTCTATACCCCTGGCTTAACTCTTGCTGTGTCATTCTACCTGCTCCGTCCACCTGCGCTGTCCAAAGTCAGTAGAAATCGAGAGAATTCCATCGCCACTTTGGCATGCTCTTTGCGGCGCGTGATAGCTGAGCTTCGGGGAATTCAGGAATATTTCTTGTTGGTCTTCTCTGGGATTATTTCCCGACGAAAAGCCTTAGAGTATATTCGCTATTCTTCAAGTGCGCTTACCGGCCCATCTATGTTGACGAACATAAGATGGCGGAAGCTGCTTTAAATGTGTGAATAAAGCACGAGCACAGGATCTGCTGCCACTGTGCCTTTTCTTTGCAAGCCTACCCTCGACTCAATAAGCCATCCTATGTAGCGTAAGCTAATCATGCGGAGAAGCCTACTTTCAGTATTTACGCAACAGCGTTAAGGAGCTCGTGACGTGGATAATCTGATGTCGTTTCGGCAAAAAGATTTTCAAAGCCCCAATACATACACTGTAAAATAATTTACACCCTGAAACGTGAAAAAGGGTGTAAATGTGTCTATAACTCACACCCATCGGGTGTTCGTTATATAGTTAACACTCTAAGGGTGTGAGTTATAGACACATTTACACCCTTTTTCACCTTTCAGGGTGTAAATTATATTAGAGTGTAGGCCATCCATTTGACGCAAATACGCGTACCACTCTTAAAAGCGAAGCTTAAGCGTCCTCCAAATTTTTTCGCATGCCCAATGTCAGATGTTGCATTATCATGGCTGATTTCAATACAATTAATAGTTACAACGCATTGTCTTCGACTACGAGCATTCAACGTACGTAGACACTTTCGAAGACATACCCCGTGCGCTTCAAGGCGACCGATTGATTTGCTGCGAATAAGCGCGTTTCGAATAACAACATACTCGCTGCGGTCGCTGGCGCTCAGAGCCTGCGAAGCCAGAATTGCGGCTTTTCGTGACGATAAATAAAAGAAAAGAAATCGTTGTCTGCTCGCCAGTTCTTACGGCGCGGACTCACTTTAACCTCTATCCAGAAAACTTTTGTAACGAACGCCAGACGTTCAACGAACGAGATACCTGGTTAAACCACCAGGGAACGGTTCATCCCCCGGTTCATCAGCCCACGGTTCGTCCGGATTATTGCAACCGACATGGAAAATCGGCTTTAGCAAATTCCTCTTCCGTAATTAATGAACCCTGCAAAGGATCAATATTGCGGAAACAAACCTTTTATTAAATGCTTGAGAATTTCATTCGTGCATGAAAAAGAGGACCTTCCGTACGCAGCACTTTAGCGTAAAATTCCATCCGCACAAGTTCTCGATACTTCAAGGAAAGCCAATTCCGTTGATAATAAATGTTCTGCACACTACTAAATATACACAAGCAATAAATAAATATTTTTGAAGACCGTAGCGCTACACTTTCAGTCGCAAGACTGATATTTAATTGAGAATCTTCTATTTTGCTACCTTGCGCAGGGAACATGGTGACGGGGCAAAGACAGAGAGATAAAAATATTGGAGAAAAAAAGAAGCAAGCGCACGAGAAAGCAGACAAGTTGCGGAATGCCCGGGAAGGCTAAAGTACCTATAATACGGTACTCGAACATAGAAACTACTTCAGAAGAGTATATACTTGGGCTGGTTGGTAATACATAGTTACACTGGAAGCATAGCGCGCGAAAGACGATCGACAAAGACTAGACAGGACAAGCGCTTGTCCTGTCTAATCTTTGTCGGTCGTCTTTCCCGCGCTATGCTTCCGGTGTAACTATGTATAGAAACTTCACTAGCATCTTCATCGACCTCGTATGCGACTAGTACACGATTGTGCGCTCCAAATGTGGCCGGTCGTCGAGAACGGCCAACGGGGTGGCAAGCCACCGCCTGTGTGCGCTGCAATGAGGACAAGGGCAAATAACTTGCTCAATAGTTTCCTATGGCAGATTTTAGAGATCATACTTGCTTATTGCGTTTCATTGGTTGTATTATTTTACAGCGAAGCTGAATATGGCTAGGGCTCCGTGTGTTTTTCGGGTGCGTTAACAAAGACTATCATCATCTATCATCATGAATGGCTAATATCTCCGTAAGCAATAAAAAAATGCAATGGCTCATAGCCCCGTAAGGCAGAGGCTACAAGCACACAGCAATGAGAACAGTACTTGCATTCTTCGGGTGTCCTGTCAAACAGTGCTTACATTCTGTGAACAGTATGTCGAAAACTCATCATCAATGGCTCATACCCCCGTAAGTAGATACCCCGGAGAAGCGCATTTCATTTTTGTTTTGCAGTTGCTATGGTACGTTATGATGAACGTTATTCAAGTCCTGAAGATCAACTCTTAGGTTGATGCAGGCGGCTCCAACGTACCTTACCGCCGTATTGTGGGCCTTCTGGACGGCCTGTGCATGACCTAAAGGAACTCCACTGTGAAGGATTCGTCGACGCCAAACTCTTTCCTCGTCACAGTCTGTGAAAGACCCAGGACACTGCCAAAGCATATGATCCAGAGTAATGATGTCATTACACTTTTCGCAATTGATTGGTACATCTTGCATTCTCTGGGTGTACTGTCAAACAGTGCTTACATTATGTGAACAGTATGTCGAAAACTTTAATCATGAATGGCTCATACCCCCGTAAGCAATGGATAGCCCGAGTAGCGCATTTCATTTGTGTTCTGCAGTTGCTAATCTTGAGCCATGCCACTCTGTTGCAACTTACCGGTGTGCGACCGGCCTCGGCCATGTCGCACAATGAACGGAATTATGGCATACACCGTCATGTACCTCCGAGTACACCCAAGAGCAAGATCGAGGTGCTCATGTCAAAGCGCTTTGAATTTGTCAGTGATGATAACACCACGCCTATCATAGTCGTTGGTGATTTCAACATCGACTTCTCCAGGCCGGACAAGAAGTGGTTCACGCAATTTGTGGTGCAGTGCTTTGGTTTCATTTTCCACACAAATTTCTCAAACCCCACTACTCACCACCGGTCGTGCATAGATCTGACTGTGGCTGAAAACGTGTCCAAGGTTGTACCGGAGCCGATCAGTGCGTACCATAGCGACCACGAAGCCATCGTCGCCCCCATCACTTTCAAATAATAATGACCCACCGATCAAGACAAATAATGACCACCGATCAATAACGACTATGAATATGATCAATAATGACTACAATGATCACTGATCAAGAAAATAAATGAGTTTGTACCTTTCTTCAAAATTCGATGCCACCTCGGTGTCATGTGCTAAACAATTTCGCAGGCCATCCACCTTCGCCCAGTGGAATGGCACAACATTTTTTTTTTATGATCGTCTTCCTTTTGTTGGTTACGAAGCCTAAGCTTAAACATTTCGTGGCCGTACCGAACCATAATAGTACCAGTGCAGTCCGAATACAAGAGAAACACGCCACAAACCATGCATCACTTTGACTCGCAAAAACACATGATATCTTTGGAACTTCGAAAGTGTTTTATGTATCGTTCGATGCATTTTAGACATGTCTAAATTCGTACGCGTCACTGGCAACAGGAACAACATCCGCGGAACAACCAACGCCGTTAGTCTACAGGCGGCTGACTAGTTTGCTTAATTCTTGTGCGTTCTTTTCCCACATATTATACTTGTAAAGCACGCATGTGAGGGCGTAATTTTACAAAGCTTCGTCTTCATTCACTTCTGAAGGCGAAACCAAAAAAAAGTTTGCTAAGCATATGATATACCCACATACAGTGGACTAGCCTTCTCGGTATTATTTTCTTTAAACCGTCTATCAGGCATGACAACCAGAAAAGTGATCCTAGCACCTCCGACCCCCCCCCCCCCTCCCTAACCAACTTGTTACGATTATTATTATTTGTAGTAGTAGTAATAGCAGTAGTAGTGTCACTTATTGGCATATAGAATAGCGGCGTCGGCTGTCTCTGTCACGCGTGAAATATGAGAACGTCCCTCCCGCCTTCCACTTGTGAAAGAGTGAAAGAGAAGCGGAAGGAGTGATCTTCCATTTATCTGCGGCGACTGATCACATCTGAGTGAAATGGGGAAGGGTGCGCAGCTTGTTCTAAAGAGTGGCCCTTGCGGGATCAAACTTTTCACTCAACTCGCATGTTGGCAGCGTAGTATCTCGCCATCTGAGGCCAGAACGCCAGTCTGAACACGAGACCTGACCTAGCGACGCAATATTAAACTGATTTATTTTCGTAGGGAAATATTTTTTTCTTATCATCCAGCTCATCGAGCGGCTTGGCCGGGTGATAAAGACGACAACGACGGCACAGTGGTTCGCGAGCTAGTGATGAATATTAGATGAAGATTACCTGATGCTGGATTAAGATCTGAGCCCTGCGCTCCGCGGAAGGGAAAGCTTACTGAAAGCGCCGCGGAAGAGAATGTCAAGCAGAGAAGAAGGTGCGAAATTGCTTGTCTTTAGAAAAAGAAAGGGGAAACGAACTGTCGACGCTGAAGAAGACAATGTGTACATGGTGGTTGAAATGATTCAATAATTAAATGTTGTTTACATATGTCTATTCTGTCTCTTTCTGTCTCATTTTAATGCTCATTATTTACCTATTTCATATCTTATTCGTATCGTACTTGACGCTTAATTACTTCGACCTCGTATTCTCTAGCGTGGATACTTGGCTGACCTCCCCCCCCACATTTTTTTTTCCAAGATGCCTGATGAGCCGATCCCTGCGATAGTACAGTCTATAGTGTAATCTGGCTAGTCTTCCCTCTTTTGCCGCTGATTACGTACGTACCATTATTTACCTACTCTAGGCCTGATATGTGCTTCTTGTAGGCCCCGCCGAAGCCGCCGTACATACGCTATTTCCTCGCGCGAGTCCTGTTTAGTCGAAGCAAACTTCCCAAATGTGTGCCGTACGGCGGCTTTCCCTCAACATGCATATAGCTACGGCGGTGCACCCTTTACAGGTGTATAGTACGATATGGTTAATTTTCGACTATATTGGCCGTTAATTACGCCCGCACCGTTATTTTACCTATTCTGCGACTAATTCTGACTTCTTGTTTCATTGATACCTACATTTTAATACATCTTGCGGTTCGCTACGACGCTCTGGAGGTGCGAAAGGGCCGTTTCTTCTGGAAGTGGTTACAAGATACTCAGATACCAGATACGCCCAAACCTTGTAAAGTAAGCTAACAAGACCTTGTCTTCAAAACTACACGTGGACTCCCCATAAAGGGTCTTGCATAGAGGAAGCCAACATGGCAACGACGTATGTGAAACACAATGTGGACATGCACGACAAGATGTTTCCAGCAACTGATAATCACCGCGCCAGAATATGATTAATTCACTTGCATACGAGTGCGAGGTTAAACTATCCATCACAAGTCCTGGTGTATTAAGATCATCACTTATTTCTAAAGCGACAATAGAAACAGTCCGTACGTGAAGTAGGCGCTCGTCCTTGAAACGTACTGCCGCATGTGGCCAGCAGGTATAATAATAGACATTGTCAAACCTCATTCTCGTCAGCCTATTTAACTGTAGGTACAACCACCTCTCCCCCAGGTATATTCAAGCACACCTGTCATGCGTAAGCCTAATACATCCTTTGCCCTCTAATTTCCCAGCCTTACCACCAATGTACCTACCCTCATACCTTCATCGCCCCATAAACACCAACCCTGCCCTCCACTGTACTTCCTTTGCCTTGTAACCAACCATTCATGTGCTCCACAAGTACGCTAATGTTTATATTTTCTATGCATTCAACTGGTGTATCATCTACTAGCTCGATAACTAGCTAGCTTACACAATTCCGTCTTTTTATCTCTTGTCATTACGCCTAGCATCTTTATCTCTCGCTGCGGCATGCTTACATCTTTTTCGCGTTTCTTTTTGTCCGCTGGCAAGTATACGTACATACACCGGTGCACGTATACGGGTATTTCTGCGAAGATGATAATTTTTAAAGATCACACAGCACAATCGTAATCTTTGAGCTGGATTGCTCAACGGAGGGAGATAGTGGGACATTATTTGCACGAAAAATTGAAATGCACAACTTACAAATGAGCAACAATTCACTATTAAACCTGTTAAGTAATTCCTTTACGGCACTAACTGCAATTTACAAATTGTAGCGGGCAATTTTGCAAGGCGAATCCACTTGTAATGACTTCTCAGAATGACACCAGTTTTGAGAGAGTAATTCCTGAACTTTGCGAAGAAACACAATGGCGGACCGGTTACTTTAGTGTTTCAACGCATAAAACGGCATTTTGTTGAAAAAGTACGTCGAACGATTGTGAATTTTCACCGCAAGTTTGGTGGCGCATACCTCGGAAAGGTGTCTTCGCAGAATTCTTCTCTAGTGGATATGCCCTGCAGACTCACCTGCTACAATTTGTATATTGCATTGTGTGCCTTAAGTTAATTAAGTAAATTTTTAATTTGTGAGCTGTTCTTAATTAGTCGATTACAGATTTACATTTCTCGTGCAAATAATGTCCACTCCTTGAGGAGACCAGTTCAGGGACTATAATCGTGGCATCTGCCAAAGGCAATATTTAAGTATTGCCAAAGTCTTCACAGAAACACCTGGTATGACCTATCGCAAAAAATATTTAAAAATAAAGAACAGCCCGTCATTGTCGGCAACGACCGCTGGATTTTCTTTTTACTTATTCAACAGACTGTTCACAGGCTGTGGTGTAAACAAAAAATGGCAATGAAACTTAATGAATATATCAAAGGGCCCTCCACGTTTACTAAATGGGCGGCATAGGTCCAAACACATACCTCAGTTCAAGTTTTGTCCATAGTACTGATCATACGCGTGTCACTTAACACATAACTGTACAAGGCTGCTTATCACAAACCCTCACCTAATTCTACACTAGATGTTTATTAACTGTTACAGTTCAGAAAGATTCGCTACTGAAGAGCCCGTTATCCCAAAATAGCAGCTAAACGCAAACACACATGCAACAAGAAAAAAAAAACACTACATGAGATTATAGCATCTATAGAAAAAAAAAACCAGAGCTAATCAAAAGGCTTCAAAATCGCTTGCACATTACAAACACGCCAAGAACCTTACACAACGTTGCAAATGTATACAATCATGCGGAATGCCAAGTAGGCGCGTCACCTCTGACAAGCATGAGTGGCCTCCGCTAATGTTGGCATAGCTATGGCGGTAATAAATTAGGTCATGTTAGTCTTTTTCTCGCTCCTTCCTTAGTGCACCTAATTAGCGAAGCGGATCGTGTTCGCCCTCCGCCGTCCTTCTCGCTCTTTCATCTCAAGCCGCCACCGTCGTGTGCCTGTGTTTTATTTTTCCACCTCTCTGCCACCGCCGTCCAGGACGGTGCTAAATTTAAGAAGGTAGACGCGAGTGGAATAGGGGAAGGGGGAGGGAGGATGGGGGTGGACGAACATCGGTTCCAAGCTGTAAAAAGCGAGTTGTGAAAGCTGAAACAGAAATAAGTAAGAAACAGAAGAAGACAGAGACAACAGCGAGGCCCTATTAAAGCCGTCCTTTCGTTCGCAGCCGGGCGCGGGGTTTATTAATAAACCCTTCGAAAGAGCCGGATCCGACGGGGACTCTGGCCGCGTTGTGGCGTAAGCAGTTCGACGCAGCGACGCCAGAGGTCCGGATGCCCTGTGTCACAGATCTCGCTTCTGACGTTGTTGCAACAAGCCCTTCTTTCTTTTCGCGTTGTATATTATCCCACGACTGAGGGGGGAGTTTCATCATCTTGGACTCGAAACACTCACCTGACGCGTTAGCCCAGTGCGCGCAGACAGTTTGTGTAGATCGAGGGGATTACATAGTGCATGCATATGCGCATTGTTGTGTGTGTACATATCCAAATATAGTGCGTATACAGGATGTCCCAAATATCAAGCACCGAGTGTCAAAACGAAAAAGTGATGGATACTCTCCGCCGAACCAAACCGATCCCATATTGTTTACCGCTGAATTGAGACACTGCTAGTATTTTTTTTTCCTGATGACGCGTTCAATTCTCAATTAAAACTATTTACATAACTCGCGAATTACTGAGCCAACTGACACGACGTTGATTTAGCAGTTGTAGACAGTTATCGTAAACAGCGAAGTAGGATATTTTTCTAGCAAGCTACAAATCGCATGCATAATTTCTCGCGCTGAAAAAAAAACCCTACAAAACACGAAAAAAATGGCACGTGTTTACGAATTCACCCGCACCATAAAGATGAAATACGCAAACATGTCGCTGCTGACCCAGGCCTCCTTCTGTCAATAGACGACGTCATTTATGATTCCGCCATGTCGGCGCCTCTGTCACTGCTGACATCTCTCCCTACAGAAGTGTCAGCAAGGCGGACTGGATCTGCAACGTTCTCGCGCACAACCAGTTCCTAATGACACCCACGCGCGGTGCAACCTTGATGCAAAATCTGCGAACCACGAAAACCAGTCTCTCCTTAATTCACGAATAAAAATGCCTCCGTTTTTAGTGCAGTTAGCTGTGTTTCTCGTTTGCAGAGCTTCCTTGTGGATTCGCCTGCGATCGTGGTTTGCCGTTTTCACTTTAATCTTTCTTGGCTTTCTTTTTTCTATTTCTTTCGCTACCCCACCACCCTTCTGTATTTTTCAAAAACCAATGATAGTACAAGAACTTAAAACACACGACTAAATACAGGACTTACATGTCTAAATAATGAGATGCTGACACCAGCAGACAGTGTCGACTACTACTTCTCAGACGATAAGATCAAATATATACCACAAGTTGCAGAACATTCGAAATAACTGGAAGAAATATATTGCAAAATGTTATAGATGTGCAAAAAATATTCAAGAATCATGAAATCTGAAATGTTAGAACTTTCTCCTTCTGGATTCACTGCCGGCTTACTTCGTCTATATGTCTGTGCGCAAAGATGTGCAGAAGGAGGACTGACCCATTAGTGGCTGAAGCTGCTTCTAAAGCGCAAATGTGTAAAATAGAATGACGGATGCTAATTAGGAAACGTGGATGTGAACTGACAGTGTGAAATGGGAACGCTATCCCAAAATTAAAGAACAGAAACAAGAAGGGCTTTGCCGTGCGGAAGAACCAGCATATTTTTTTCATTTGTTTCTTAATGTTAACCATAATAATTTATTCATTACGCTTGCGTATAGTCTTCCATGCAATATGCGATTCACACAGAGACAATAAATTCGCATTTTATCACGAGACCTCAACCATGAAAAACAGTCCTCACCGGCGATCTCATCTACAGTCCTGATATATGAACCTGCGCGACCTAACCATTGCCACGCGGGGGGGGGGGGGGGGGGGGGTATTCTCTGTAAGAGTCCACCTAGTGGACTGTCCATTTCGGCCGCAGCTGATCGGCTAGGGCCGCTCCTCTCCTCCTCTCTCGTACAGCTGCATCCAATCAGCAGCGGGCGAAATGGACAGTCCACTAGGTGGACTCCTTACAGGATACCCCCCCTGGTTTTCACTTGACTGTTTTCCAGCACCCCGTCCACTCGCTCCACAGAACACCCCTTGTACGGCGGCGTCGATGCGAGACCGGCAGCAGCAACTAGGAAGCATGCGCATGTGTGATGTGACGTTACCTCGGAAGACTTAAGTCGCATTTCTGCCACGTCACAGTGTAACGAGGTAGCCAGTTAACCAGTCGCGCTTCTCTCTGCAAAGGGTGCCGCCGCATTGTAGCTAGTCACGGCGCTCAGGTTCCCGCGTGACGCCACATTAACGCAGCTCACGACTCGCGCGACTGCACATACTAAAAGCGGCGCACCGCAACCTCACACATATATATATAGTAATGATACAGCGGTCACGAGGGCGCCGATTGGTAGCGCCAACACGCGTGCTCTTGCTCGCCGGTGATCGCAGCAACGGCCCGAGAAGGCTGATTGATTCATCCAATTATTGATGAACTAAATTATTAACTGATTAACTAGATAATTATTAAGACGTGCCGTAGTGAGCCCCAGATTAATCTATCGCGACTAGTCTTCTTTAGCACGTACTACTCCACAAACGGTAATCTGTTCGAGTTAAAGTGGGGCCAAGGGAAGGAAAGCGCAGCAGAGGACGGCAGAGGATTAGGTGGTGTGATGAAATAAGGAAACCTGCAGGCACAGACGGTTTCAGCTAGCGCAAGACAGGGCAATTCGAGCTACCTGGGAGAGGCCTTTGTCCCGCAGTGGGCATAAAGTTGGATAACATACAACATAAAAGGGAGGAAACAACGCTTCCCTTCGAGCAAAATGCAAGCAGCAGACACCCGCCTGGCAGAAACCCCAAGAGTTTGCGCTTGCATACGGTTTCCGGAGAATCCTTTAGCCGTCACAAATAATGTGCAGCATCGTTCATGTAATTCCAAACAAGAGGAGAGAGACAGAAACGGACGGCCAAGCTTAGATCCTCAACGACAAGCAAACACCAAAGACATCCGGTACCGCTGCAGCAGCGAACAAACAAAGTGGAAATTCGCAGCGGCATTCCTCTTCGTTCCATACCAAACTAAACCGCCCACACGTCTGCGCCGTTTCCGCAGCCGCTCTTGACCGCCAGTGCCTACTGGCGCGGACCGCCCATCTAACCGTCTTAAACTTGTAAGACCGCCAGAGAGAGTCACAGGAAGACCCCGATTCGAGGAAACAGGAAGCAACGGCACACGTCTCACGTTGGTATACTTCTGCTCAACAGAATTGTCTGTTTCGACTTCGCCAGACGACGCGAGCAGCAAACCGAAGGCTCTTTTTTTTTGTTTTTCCCCGCCCCTTCCATTAGGCCCCAAGGTGGTGCAAAGAGAATAAAAAATACGCGGTACGCCCACACGCCTCAGAGGAGCGGCTTAACCGAGGAGATTCAAATCGCAGTTCTCTCCGAAAAAAAAATAAAGGGGGGGGGGGAGCGAAACAGCGAACAGGCATGCAGACACGACGAGGAAGCCGAACGGCAAAACAAACCAGCCGCCTTTGACAAGGGCGCGCAGGCACAATGGCAGGGCCGTGTTAGCCGGAGGCCAATTGAGCGGTGGCCAGCCGTGGCGCGTTGTATGGGGCCCGAACTCGAGCGCGAACGCCATTGGCGACCGCGATTTCGCCGCACAGCACTTCCCACGCAAGACCGGCAAAGTGTAGGCCCGCTTTGAGCATAAACATAAACACGACAGCCCGCGCGGCGCCTTTAAGGTCGAGAGCCGCAACCGGCCGCATCGGCGTTATAAGCCTGGCAACGGCGCTGGCAGGACTCGACGAAGAATCGCTGTGCTTTCAGGCGGAGCCGGGATTCGTTGCCTCTGTGGTTATATGCCGCGCTTTGTGCTATGTGTACGAACAAGGAACGAACAAGGAACGCTCGGCACAGTGCACATACCATAATCAGAGAGAACGCGGAAACGAGTGAGCAGGCGATCAAGCTAACAAATGAGTATATTATTGCTTGTTGGGGTTCGATGCCCGAAAGCGGCACCGTTCCCTGTGCCGGATGTCGTAAAGTCCCTTGGTGATTCGAAGGTACAAGTTCGGCGATATTTTCCTACTCTTTGCAGTGATTCATCAATAAAAGACACCTGATGCAAAAAATAAGCTGCCCGAGGAGCTTCACGGGAGGTCAACGCCCATTTGCGAAGATCGACTTGCGCAAAAGGCATATGCGAACGTTAACTGTGTTAGATATGTGGTCCAGAAGTTAGGTGGTAGGACGCTCATTATCAAATAGTTCTTCATCGAAAAAAAAAATAGAGCAAGAAGTATTGTCAGCAGGATTATGGCACATTGCAAGCACATGAACGCAACAATGAAACACGCTGCCCGCATGATATTTATTGTTTCCGAGAAGCATGTACTCGTTATTGTCTGTAGTAAACCATATATAGTCGATTTTAAGATAGCGAGCTCTGGAGAGCAAGCCATCTAGCTGGCGCCAGCCGGTCAAGAGTGGAATCACTCGAATGGAGCTCCTATACTGCCTCCTGATTTCAAACCTGAACCGAGCGTCGTCAGCTCCCCTTCGAAAAATGGACGCTTTCGCCAACTCGAATCTGCAGGTGCGCGACACCTCAGACTCCGAATAGCACGTTACTTCGTCTGAATAGGAGGCGCTCGATCAGGCGGATCAGTTGGCGGTCAAAACTGTCAGGCTAAACGTGCCTGTTGATACCACAAGCACACAGCCTCGAGTGACAGAGCCTGCCTCTTTAAACCCGCTCGGTTACACCTAACCCGAAAGTATCGCACGCTATTTAGCCGACGTGCTGCGATATCATTCTCCCAAGCTATGCAGAAGGTATTCTACCTGTGGTGCGCAACACGTTCGAGGAAATTCGAGGAAACGGAGAAACGAAAGCATCAACATCTACAAAATGCACTGGCGGGCTAGATGGTATTGCATGTTAATAGTTTTTTGTGCAAAGAAACGCACGACACGAGAGAAGGCACACAGGGCGCAGCGCTGCGTCCAGTGCTTTGCGCTAAAAACTATTAAAATGAACATCTAGTTAGCAAGAAGAAATCATCAGGCGTCGAATAAGAGATTTCTCGGGCTGGAGTCAACGTTCTGACAAAGACGAATCCCCTAGTCGA
Organism: Dermacentor variabilis; assembly: GCF_050947875.1. Taxonomy (NCBI): domain Eukaryota; kingdom Metazoa; phylum Arthropoda; class Arachnida; order Ixodida; family Ixodidae; genus Dermacentor; species Dermacentor variabilis. Next base: position 33,698,327 of record NC_134570.1, on the reverse strand, counting down.
AAGGTTGCCCCCCGCCTCCCAATTTGAGAAAGATATAGATAAAAGCAAAAGAAAGACAGGGAAGTCGGCCCTGCACTAGGTTGGGAAAAAAAAAAGAAAGTGGCGCTGGGCGTACGAAAATTGAGAGGAAAAGGAACAGGCTCGTCTGAGACATCACTAGTTCGATCACTGTTCGATAACTTCGTCGTCATCACCACGCGACCTCCCCCCCCCCCCCCCCGGCCATATTCGCATTGTCGGCAAGAAGGCACACAAACATTTCGCGGCTCGATAGTTTGAGCATACAATAAACGACTATCTCCGGATCCCCCTCTCTCCGAGAGGCGCCACGGGCCGACACGCGCCGTAGCCGCACAGCTGGCGTTCTTGAAACCGAGTCCGGAAATAGCAGCAAACCGGCGTGCTTTAACTGTGCCCCTGCCATGCGCACACGCCAGGCTCCAACGGTGCCGCGATGAAACCCTCCACGATTACCGCTGGCGAGAGGCGCGAGTCGTTATGGCGCCGACCACGCAGCGCGTAGGGCTTACTTAAAAACGCGCGCTAACAGGCCGGCGGCCCTTTCGATCATACGCAAGCTGGCAGAGGTTTGCGGAGATTTGTCGTCGTGTACGTTTTCGTATTTTTTCTAGCACTTTTTCTTCTTCTTTGCAACGATGGTTATTATCTTGTCGGGCATTCATATGGGAGCCACGCTTAACAAAGAAAATGATATATGCGTTTAACGCACCGACGCAGCTGCTCGCCATCGTAAGTGCTGCAGCTGCTGCAGAAACGTGTGTTAAAGTTGTGAAGGCCATGCCAACACTGTTGGTTGCAATGCAGCAACATTATTTAATAGTTCGACGGATGTGTCTACAATGAACATCACGCGAAAAAGAAAACATGTGCGCAGCATTACAGACATAATGAATCGCGATGTTATTTAATCATACTCAATCAGTCAGCCTGTTTTCTATTACCCGGCCGTTGGGTTTCTGCAACATTCACAGCCTGCACTGCCAACGCGCGCGCTCTCACGCGTTCCTCTGTTTCCGTAGTGCTGAAGTCCACAATTTACAAGACGGCCGAAAATGAAACGCGACCACAGATCCAGGGGACTAGTCCCACTGACTTTGCGAGTGCTTTCGAAGCGTTCCTGACAGCGACGTAAGATAATATATAGAATACTGAAAAGTTATTGTCTCTTTTTGGATACTTTCAAGAAGCCAACACTTCTGTGATTTCCGGGTACAGGCACTGAGGCACACACATATTCAATAAGGGACATTGAAAATTAGTTTGGTAGTGACTACATGTAAAGAGAATATATATATATATATATATATATATATATATATATATATATATATATATATATATGTGTGTGTGTGTGTGTGTGTGTGTGTGTGTGTGTGTGTGTGTGTGTGTGTGTGTGTGTGTGTGTGTGTGTGTGTGTGTGTGTGTGCGTGGCGACTACGGAGTGACTTATATAAGCTGCTGCAATAGAGCGCTCCGGCTTATTTTAACTACCTGAAGTCCTTCACGTGCACCCAAAGCACCAGCACAAGAAATGTAAAAATGAAGTGCTAGCGAGGATATCTGTCCTTTCTGACTTGGATATCAGTGTCTCCAAAAGTGGGTTCGACCTAGTGTTGAACTGCGGCCAGTAGTTTACTTGAATTCATTTCGCTGTCACTTTGTTCAGATTTCCGAGCTAAGCATAACGTCACCCACATCTGCGCGCCTCTGAACCATCGACAGGGCGACTACCAACGTAATCTACTGCGGCTGCCCCTAGCGATCTCGCTTCACGCGTTGGTGGTGTCATTGGAGAACCACAAGGAATGGTGTGCGTTCTATGCTACCACATATCGAAGTAATCGCTTTCTTTTTCTTTTCATCTTTAAGGGGTAACAGCGCTGACAAGGAGAAGCTACTAATGTTTGAGTGTGCAGCTGTAAAATTCCGACTATCTCCGGTAATCAGGCAATGATAATTGCCCGACACTTTGAGCGATAGCAGGCACGCGCCAGTGTGAACGCTTGCTTAGCCGAATTCGTCCGGCCAATCCACGGACACCCGCGTAGGGAGGAGCGCATGCGCCCCTACGCCCTTCTAGCAAGTCGGTGCAGGACGAATAGGTCTCAAGATTGAGAGGTGAAATTGTTGACGCGAAATCGCAACATGTATTTACTAGAAACTTTTCCTGCACTCGTTAACGCTGTGCATTGAGGCGCTGCTGTCGGAACGCGAAGTTTCAGCGCTAATTGCCCATTACCACTGAGTGCGTAAAGCTGGTTTCTCCGTATACCTGCCGTGCACACGCGACGGCCCGCTTTACACAGTCACTCGGACCCTCTTCTCCCCATTTCAACCACCACCACGAACAACACCAACAACAGTTTCTAAACGCGTCGGATGGCGCACAGAGAGCTTCACTTTAAAAGCAAACCTCACTATTAACGCCAGTACCGTGGAAAAGCCAACCTCAGCAATAATACAGTCAAGCCACCGACCGCAGTTTCAAAGCTCGTCCGACTCCAGAAAGGAAGCTTCGCTTTAACAGAACACCGCGTACTAGGAATCCAGCGACTACAGATCCAAAGGGTACCTTCCGCCCTCATCCTCTACCAAAGGCTACCGCGGATGCCGCCGCACACGACAGTGACAGGCGTCGCAGCGCGAGAGGAAGGAGACGGCGGGAACAGCCGGAGGGCAAAGTTTTTTTTTATTGTTTATTCATCGTCACCGAGGTGCATGGCCTCGCCGCGCCGCCGCCCCGCGCCGTACATAATACAGCGGCAAACGCCGCGGCGCACACTCGAGCATAAAGAGATGGCCTGCGGCGCCGCTAACGAGCGGCTCGGAACACGGGAGCCGGCATGTTTGCAAATTGCAGTGGCGGCGTGCAGCTGACGACGATGATGACGCGAGGATTAGGAAGAAAACACTTAAAAGGGCCTGACGTACAAGAAATTAACTTCAGTCACGTAGAGGCTTGTTCGGCTCGTTGGTGCATGCGAAACGCAGGACACGCGAGAAAATTGCGGCATATATAGGCAGAAACGACATCGCAGCGCCGAATTACACCGAAGCTTTAAAGATTATGAGGGTTAACGCCCGGAAACTGCACAGTGGATTGTGAGAAACGCATTAGTGGCCCTCCAGATTAGTCCTGACCACCTGGTATTCTTTAACATGCACCCGATGCTACTTCCTATTTCAACATTCTATTTTAGAATCAACAAATCCCATCAGAATCGGCTCAGCCAGTTTTCAGCGAAACGCTTTATCTCTTCCCATTTTTCCGAACAAGATGGCCCTAAGGAAAATCTTGTTCGTAATGTTGACGTACCAAGTTCGGCGTGCGTATTGTGGGCAGACGTCAAATTTCGCACACTACGCAAACCATAGTCTTCCCCGTGTGTTGCAACATCGTTCCCAAAAACCGAATCATGCGGTTCGGTGCCAACTCTATTATAGGGTCGATGACGCAAGCAGGGCAACTGAATTCAGCGACCGGTCGCGGAGTTTCGAAATCTTCTCGGGGTCGACCGCAAGCGAATTCGGCCAATTTCAACACCGTTACCTAAGTTGCGAACGTTGCGAAAACAAAGACGACTCACGTAACGGCGATGAGAGAATCGGAAAACTCGATCAGGGAAGACAAAGGCCGTCTCTTGTGGTAGGAGCAAGAATGCGCAAGAAACGCGTAAAAACTTGCGCGGGTAATCGCCCTATAAAAGGCGACTACTAAAAACGTAATTGCCAATTATGACCCAAAACAACGACAGAAAGGGACAGCGAGCCAACGACATTGAAAGTTCAGTCACTGTTGCATGCACTGCGCGTACGCTCGGGTGAGTGATCGAAAAGGTGGGCGAGTTAGTGGAGTGCGTGAGTAGGGGAAGTAGACAGAGTGAGTGAGTGAGTGAGTGAGTGAGTGAGTGAGTGAGTGAGTGAGTGAGTGAGTGAGTGAGTGAGTGAGTGAGTGAGTGAGTGAGTGAGTGAGTGACACACGCAATAAGAGGTACAAACAGACGAACAGACGCACATAGAAGCACACCAACATGCCAAGTTACGCATGCGCTCGTAAACAGAGATACGTGAGAAGAATGCAGATGAGAACGAACCAGCCGCGGAACGGCAGTTCTGTGCCGTCGAGGATGGCAATCAGCCAACGGCGTCGCTTCTCGCACCTCAGCAGGAAGCAATTCGTTCCCTGCCCGCCACGCGGGTCGCATGGGCCACGCGGTTCGCTCGCGCCTTTAGGCTGAGCCGGAAATGAATCGCAAGCGGGTTCCTTTCGCAGCCATCGGCCGAAAGGACGGGCAGCATGAAAAAAAAAAAGAAACGGCAGAATCGCGCCGTAGAGGTACGAGCGTTCGAGCGCGCAAACACGGGCAGCAGAGCAGATAGGAAATAGTGAGGGAGTAGTACAGAAGAGATCGATGGGAATGGCGCACGACGGCCAACTCCCTCGTAACACAATGCACATAGTGCACGGCTACAGATGTACATCGGGCACACGCCTTCAGCACGGTCAAGTATACCTTTCAGACTCTTTCAGCTGCATTGCTGCTCATACTGGCCATACGGCTGTGCCCTGACAGCCATTAATTCCGTTGTGAAGAGGATCGAGAAAGTGTACGTCCTGCTGAGCTACTTTGTCAAAAACATAACTGCAGTCGAACCTCAATATAACAAATTATCGGCTATAACGAAATAAATTTAAATTGTTTCTCTTCGACGTCAGCGTGCAAGGAATATACGCTTATCCCGAAAATCGGATAGAACGAAGATATTTCTGTATCGGATGTTAATACGCTTTAACGAGATTTGACCGTATTAGAAGGCAAATGTTCTTGTCTGTTATTTCTGTCTGTGTATGTATGCTCGCAAAAAAAGAAAAAGAGTAGTGGCGAGCATACGTCTCGGCGTAAACGTTGTGAGCTGTACACGTCGGTCCACCATATTCCAATCACAACCTCGCTTTTTCTTCCCTTTAAGTATTAGCACTTTTCTTTTTTTTTACTTCAGCTTCAGAATAAGCGAAGTCAAACACACCACAGCGCGTGCTCCGTTTATACAGGACGTTTTTTTTTTTTGTTTTTTAGCTGCACCAAATTTTTAAAATTAGAACATATAAATCACGGTAACGTTATGTTTACCTCTTGGGTGTACGGATAGGCAGCCTCTAGATACAGGGCAATTTACGCAATTACGTGCCTAATTAGCGAAGTTACGGTAACTAATTTTTATAATTATCAACACTAGGTGGCAACAGCAAATGAGTACTTCGGCGCCCGTCCTCGACACTACCTATCCCAACGATCAAATTTTGAATAGCGGATTTCATATGGGAGCTACCCGAACAATTAGTTCCCCTTGGCAGGCTCCCTGAAACCGAAACTGGCTGGAAAAGGAGTGTCTGCGCTATCGATGTCCCCCTCCCCCCGCCTTTCGTCACGTCTACGAGGTCACCACCGGTCCGGCCCCGCGAGCAGCTGTTGTTATCTCCTTGCTGTCTGCGGCGTTGGTCCCAACTCTGTAAAGCAGTGATTTGGGCTTGTTGGTAGGACATCGTGAGGCTTATAGCGTGTTAAAAAAGACAAGGACGAAACTGAGACGTGACACACACAGGCGCTAACTTGCAACCGTCTTTATTTCGAGCAAGGGACCCATACATATATACAAATTTTTGCGGGAAAGGGCATTTGCCCTTTCCCGCAAAGAGTTATCGTACCTGCGCAATAGTGTGTAAGGTTTTTTTATTTTTTTTTTTTTTTTTTTGCAAACAGCGCATGTATGATGTGCGTGAAAAATTTGTATATATGTATGGGTCCCTTGCTCGAAATAAAGATTGTTGCAAGTTAGCGCCTGTGTGTGTCACGTCTCACTTTCGTCCTTGTCTTTTTAACGCGCTATAAGCCTCACGTTGGTCCTAACGCTTCAATTCGGCGGGCCGCCAAATTGACTTCATCATTCCTTTGGGCCCCTGAAACGGCATTTCGTCGGTGGAAGTGGACACCCATGGCGCCCAATGGAATGACGAAGTAATTTTGGCGGACTGCCGGCATTGCAGCGCTAGGCTAACGCCGCAGATAGCAAAGAAATAACGCAAGCTGCTCGATGGGGCCGGAACGGTGGTGACCTCGGAGACGTGACGAAAGGCAAGGGTGGGGGTGGGGGGGAGGGACGCCGACATCGCCGCCGACACAGACGCTCGTTTTCCAGCCAGTTACGGTTTCAAGGAGCCTGCCAAGGGGAAGTAATTGTTCGTGTAGCTCCCACATGAAATCCACTATTCGAAATTTGATCGTTGGGACAGGCAGTGTCGAAGGCGGGCCCCAAAGTACTCGTTCGCTGTAGCCACCTATTGTTGATAATCAGTAAAATTAATTACCGTAACTTCGCTAATGAGGCACGTAATTGCGTAAATTGCCCTGTATCTAGAGGCTGCCTATTCGTACACCCAAACGGTAAACATAACGTTATCGTGATTTGTATTTTCTAATTTTAAAAATTTGGTGCAGCTAAAAAAAAAAACGCCCTGTACAGTGCCCCGCATCAGACTGAGCTACTGTGTCGGTGGACTCTCCGCTAGAGCGAGCTGCCGAGGCAGGCAAGGCGCCGTGTGTTACGCGGCGTGTATTTAACCAGTGAACGATTGGCAGTAAAAGGAGACATGCACACGATTGAAGGTAAGCTGGAATGTCAGAATCATCGCGGCAAGCTCGGCCGTACACGTTATTGGGCGAGCTCGTGCGAGTTGTACAACTTGCGAGCCTCAGCACAACATGTAGACGAATACAGAGACACGCGAACGGGGTCGTCGCAATTTGTGTATTTCTATATGTGGCGTTGAAATTGACGAGCTAACACGCGAGTGACCGCCGCGGCCACCTTAACCTAAAGTGCAGACTTCGGTAGTTCGAGCGAACTGTTACACTCCAGACACCCAGTTCCGTCCCTTGTTACACTCGTCGTTACACTCGTCGCCTTCGACTTTCACTCATCCGACGTCGTATCTGGCTCGCGGCGAAGAAAGCAAGGAGCTTCGTGACCCACATTCGGCAAAAGTAGTTCCTTTAATGCAGTTTTCCCGTCACGTTTCAGATGTCTACCGCACGGCTACAAATGAGTCGCAGTAAATGAGACGGATCCGACGGAGCGTGGTTGTTTAAGGGCAAGTGTCGTCACAGCAGTGAATCCTTTCATTACTCGTTCTGCCCCGAAAGAAAAAGTGATATTTCTGCGCGAAATACTGTCACAGGAGAGAGAGGTTCACAAAAAAACGAGCACAGCTTGCTACCCCGACATGGAGAGGTAGTATAAGATCTCCACTTCCCTTATATAAGCCCTCCGACACTTGTGGTCACAGGTTAGTGCGGGTCATTTTCCATTATCTTTGACAACGAACCTGCGAAACAATAGCGCTGTCGGTGCGCCCGCCCTATTTTGCGTGCGCACGCCGAAGACAATATGGCGATAACGGCCTCCCCGAGCAGAGGACGCGACACGCCAGCAAAGGAAACAAAACATCCGACCGGCACGCAGGGTGGCGGTGGGATCAACCCTAACGCGGCCACAACATTTGCGGCCGCTCTGTCAATGCGACGGCGGTTGCCGAACGGAAATCACCCGGCTCACACAGACTAATCATGCCCTGTCCCAGTCAGCAAATAACGCCAAACCACAGGGGAAAACGTCTACGTCAGCGAAACAATCCCTTCCTTCCAGGCGTGTCTCGCTTATATGTTTGTGTTTCTTTCCTTGGAACTCTAACCTCCTTGTCTTTCCTTTGCTTTAATTATCTCTCTCTCTCTCTCTCTCTCTCTCTCTTAAGACAGATGATAATAAACATGAACGAAGTCGCGAAGAGTCAATTCTCTGAATAAGTGTGTTCCGCGCAATATGACGCTGATCTTCAGCCATCTGGCAGTGTGCGCATTTGGAGCAATAAAAAAAGAAGCATGTTTATATAGTAGCAGCGCTTCTTCGATCAGCATAATTTTTACAAGCATAGCGCGGCAAATGAGGTCTGTTGTTCTCTTTGTACGCCGGGATTACGTCCAACGAGGCTGCTTAAAAGAAGAACAGCGCAAACGTTTTTCATCCTGTTCGCAGCGGAATAGCCTTGTAAGTGCCATATTTTTTACATGAGAAATGTCATCTACATTTTTGCGCTAATCCTTTTGGCAAACCAGTATAAAATCTTCACCAAAAGTTATTGCATCAGGATAATCTCTGGCAGCATAACGCGTCTAACAAGTCAGCTTATGCTCGTGCGCCAGAGTTATGTCTAACGAGACTGTTAAAAACCAACGACGCGGGGCTTGTTGATCTTGCTCACACCCGTGTGCCAGATTTCCGGTCAAAAAGCATATTTTACCCTTTTACGCTAAACCTCCTGGTATAACTAGTAATATTCCCCAAAACTATAGAAAGACTAGCCCGTCTAACAGCTTGTCAAGGACACTAACCAAGATTAATACTGTCATCGATAGGCGAGGACGCACGTATGTATACGCATGCATGCACGCGTATTAGCACAACGAAAATATTTTTCTCTTAAGTAAGTAACCTCTTCCGACAGGATTTCACAACTATAGTCCACAAATGCAGGACAAACCAGGACGTTTTATGACTACGGGAAGTTCCCCAATTTCCAGCAGAGCAGTGAAAACTTGCACAAGGGATATATATACAGCAACAACATTAAACGCTGCCATGTCACAGCTCACTTCCAAACTTTCGCATCGGTTAGGCCTTACTATCGGTGCACGCGAGTGACGCCTGCCTGTACGTTATCTAGAATTGATGCGACAATTCCTGAGCAACAATTTCGGGACCCTCTTAATGCAGTACGTATGCGCAAGTTTTGCAAGCTCAAGCCTGAAGAGTCTGTCTTTATCCCCTTTCACCAGCAATCGGTCACACAGTTTCATACTTTTTACTAATGGAACGCCTATTCAACTGATTAAGTTTGAGAAATATTAAAAGGTGAACGAATGCATTCATTCTATATGCGCTGCCTGTCTGGGCCTCTGTCTGAACCTCTGTGTCACAGAATCGAGTATCGATTCGTCTTCACTACATCGCGCCACTAATTCAGCGATTCAAAGTCATCGAGAGGCCGGCGATACACTTCTTCACAAAAAATGTCCAAAGTCATAACCAATAAATCAAGCAAGCAAGCACGGAAACAAACAAGCGGTCCTCCACGCAGCAGCGAGCACGTTTTCCCGCCGAAGCCAGCACGGACAGCTCGAGATGACGAGATCCGATGACGTACCGAAGTGACGCGTGCAAACACGCTTCCTGCACTGCAGGACGCTTGTCGACGTGACAGAGCGGCCTCTGAGCACCGGTCATCAGCCTCGGGAAGCGTTTCGCCCGTCGCGTAAGTCCGCCGAGGCCTGCAGCTGAAGTGAAGAGCATGCTTATGGCTTCCAGAGACATCGCCCCGGTTGCAGTAGCAGATTAGCGGAGCTACCGGATTAGCGTCCGTCCGAGACGACAACGCGCCACTTCACGTTTCTCACATGTTCGCCCCCTCCCCCGCCCCCTCTCCGCCTCCTTGCATGGTACCACCCATAACATCTGGGCAACTGTCTTCTGCCCACGGACAAGAGAAGCGCACGGACGCTCTGCCCTTACAGATAAAAAGCCACTGGATTTGAGCATCGCGGACGGCGTATATTCATAAGCGAATGGGCAATCGATTTGTGAAGTGCGCGAAGCAAAGGGAAAGCGGGAGGGAGCGATTTGTTGGAAAGTTAAGCCGTGCCGAATTACCGCGCAGGGAAGTGTCTGCAGTGAACGATAAATACAAGACGCGGAAGGTGCAGAAAACGCTCCATGCAAACATGTAGACCAGATGGCGAGAACTTCAAGTATATCCCCCTGAGACCCGAATACCGCTATAGGACAAAATCGCTCTTCAAGATACGGTTTTTATTGTCTACTGGTATTTTACGCACGTGAAAAACATTTCTTAAAATTTTAATACCACGACTAGAAGCCAAAAGCTTGCGTCATTGTATACGTGGAACAAGTAACCGTATCCGCACGTTTGGTTTGTTATAGCAAAAACTGCATTTCATTGCCTAAACGCAGAGATAATGATGCAACTGCTTGTAGTACAATGCTATATTGCTGCTGCATCCTGGATTTTCACGCAAGCTCGAAGAATTCGAAGCACACTTCAAAGTAGTTTTCCGCCGTCTGTGACAATACTGGCGGACTCACCAATGTGCGCTAAGTGCAAGTGTGAAGAGACCATCAGTCATCTTCTGTGCCACTGTTCTCGCTTTGACAACCAACGTCAGACTCTCCAGTGTGCCTTGAATAGACTGCATGACAGGCCATTTACAGAAGCAAAGATCTTGGGAGATTGGCCTCACAGTTCATTAGCCCAGAAAGCAGTTTGAGCGCTTCTTCACTACCTGAAGGCAACAGTGCATGTGCAAGTGCGCTATAGACGCATCTTTTCTCTCTCTCTATTTCACTCCCCATTCCCCTCCACACGTGTAGGGTAGCACACTGGAGTCAGTCTGGTTAACATCCCTGCCTTTCCTGCTCTCTCTCTCTCTCTCTCTCTCTCTCTCTCTCTCTCTCTCTCTCTCTCTCTCTCTCTCTCTGTGTGTGTGTGTGTGACAATACATAGGTGACTTCAACTGCGACGCTTTCTTTTTTTTTCGAGGAATCCGTATGGGTTTCCTTTGTAGCTGTTGCAACGATTGGGTGGATGTCTCATTTTCCCTTAACATAGGTCTAGATCAATTTAGCTTCAAATTTGTCGAAATCGGATGACAAGGATATGAGTAAACCACTTGAGCAGTCGCTTCTGAGAAAATATTGAAGAAAAAAGATTTAAAGCGATGTGCAATATATTGTCGTGGCGTGACGAAAATCGAGGAGCAAACCGACTTGTAAGCAGGGTTTGGGTACGGGCTAGTAGGTATTCCATTGCAAACTTCACTTGCAGTGTGTGCATAGACAACGGTACCGAAAGAATGACGAAGACAAGCGCTAATTCCCAAGTGATTTTTTCTTGTTTTGAACAACAAGCGTATATACCAAGGCACCAAGACAGTCACATGTTTCGTTTGAATTTTGGATCCGTACTCAGGCTGGCTTCGTGCTTTGGAGGGTGCGCTTTTGTCTTGGTGTTTCGGTACATATGCTTGTTATTCAATATAAAAAAAAATTAATTTGGAAGTCAGCGCGTGTCTTCGTCATTCTTTCGGTCCATTTGTCTACGCACGCGCTGTGATTGAAATTTGCATCGCAAGCAGGGGGGGATGCAAATGAGAGAAAGGCAGGGAGGTTAACCAGACTTAAAACCTCCGGTTTGCTACCCTGCACTAGGGGAAGGGAAAGGGGAAGTAAAGACGGAAAGAAGAGCGTGACAAAAATAAAAGCGTGAGAAAAAAAAATATGAAAAGGGATGAAATGGGGTCCTTATAGTCTTTCTAATAGGCCACTGTCACGTAGAAAAGTCAACAAAGCCTTGACCGACTTTTGCTGCGACGACAGTTCACGTCGGCATTCCAAAACTGACTGTTCTGAAAGTGGCCTGTCGTCAAGGCGTGCCAACGTGGTCGCTAGTGACAACCGGTGCGCGCTGTATTGAGGACAGTGGCAGAGCACGTGTTCGATGGTCTCCTCGCCGCCGCAGTGTCTGCAAGCCGCGCTGTCGTCCATACCGACTCGGAAGGCGAAGGATCTTGTGTAGGCGACACCAAGCCACAGTCGGCAAAGTACTGCTGTTTCTAGTCGAGAGAGTCCAGATGGGGGTCGAAGTCGAAGGGATGGGTCCAGTCGGTGTAGACGTGTATGCTGTAAGCTTGGTGTGTTCCATAAAGTTTTGATGGATTCATTTGCAAGCACACGAATTTTCGTTGCAGCGTCTGTTCTTGAGAATGGAATGGAGTCTTGGAAGCCCTCCTCATGTGCAGATCGTGCTGCTGCGTCGGCAAGTTCATTGCCCATTATGCCACAGTGGCGTGGAATCCACTGCAACGTGATGTCGTGTCCTTGCTCGACGAGGTGGTGAAGCAGCAGTCTGATTTCTAGAACTAGTTGTTCGTGGGGTCCTCGGCGTAAGGCAGAAACCAAACAATGAAGGGCAGCCTTGGAGTCAGTGAACACGCTCCATTTCTTGGGTAGTTCTTCAGAAATTACACGAAGTGCGCAACGAATAGCAGCAAGCTCCGCGGCAGTCGATGTAGTCTGGTGAGAGAGTCGAATCTTTATGGTGGAAGGTTTTGCAGGAAAGATCACCGATCCTGCAGACCCATTCACCGTGGTTGAAGCGTCAGTATACAGATGATGATGATCGTTGTACGTCTCGTACAGCAAGAGCAGTGAAAGCTGCTTGAGTGCTGGAGACGAGAGTTGGGCTTTTGTTCGTATGCCTGGTACGACAAGTCGAACCTTTGCTTGAGCCAAGCACCATGGTGGAAACGGAACTCTCGCTGGAGCTGTATAACCTGATGGAAGGTACGCACGATAGGGCAGGACAGTTTCACAAAAGGAAGCACGTGGTCGATCCTCTGGCAGTGAGCCTAGATGATGGGCAGGGGCTCGAGCAAGGTGTCTTACGTGTGCTCTGAGTGCTTCCATGACTATATGGGTCTTGGCTGGGAAATCGTGTGCAATCGCAATGGTTTCAGCCGTTGACGAACACCGCGGCAAGCCAAGACACACTCTTAGCGCCTGGGCCTAGACGCTTTCGAGTGAACGGATATTACTTCTGCAGGTGTTGGTCAGCACAGGCAAGCTGTATCGCAAATACCCAAGAAAGAGCGTCCTGTACAGTTGCATCATTGCATGTACTGAAGTACCCCAGACATTTCCTCCAAGAAACTTAAACACATTAGAGATATCCGTCAGGCGCTTCTTTAGGTAGGCCACATGAGGACTCCAGCAGAGGTCGCGATCAATGATTACTCCTAAGAATCGGTGCGTCCTGACATAAGGAATGTTTTGAGCGTCGATAGAGACATCGTATGATCTCATTGGCTTCCGGCTAAACGCGACCAATGCGCATTTTTCTGGCGAGATCTTGAGGCCTTGTTCATTTAAGTAGGCCGATGTTGACGTGGCAGCTTTTTGAAGCCTGGCGCGTACTTGCGGCCGTGTCACACCAGATGCCCACACGCAGATGTCATCGGCATACATTGAAATTTTAACTGTGTTCGGAAGTCGTTCCACGAGACCAATGAGTACAAGGTTGAAAAGCGTTGGACTCAAGACACCACCTTGTGGAACTCCATGGTGCGTATAATATTCCGAGGTTGGGCCAGCTTCAGTGTTAAGAAATAGAGACCGCCTATGTAAATAACTGCGAGTCCAACGATATAATGGACCGCCTAGGCCCACCGATTCCAATGCTTCAAGTATGGCGTCATGAAGAACGTTGTCGTAGGCTCCCTTTATATCTAAGAACATTGCGACAGATAATCTCTTACACGTCTTTTGGTGTTGAACATAGGTTACCAGATCGATAACGTTGTCGATAGAACATCGGTGACGTCGAAAACCAGCCATGGCGTCCGGGTAGATTTCGTAATATTCAAGATACCACTCAAGTCTGGCAAGGATCATTCGCTCCATTACCTTCCCAACGCAACTTGCCAGCGCAATCGGTCGGTATGAAGTAATCTCTAAGGGAGACTTGCCAGGTTTAAGAAGCGGTACCAGGCGGCTGAGCTTCCAATCTTGAGGAACTTTGCCCTCTTGCCAGGACTCGTTATAGATATGAAGGAGTGCACTTCGTGCCCGTTCACCAAGGTGACATAGCATGCGGTAAGATATGTCATCCGGACCAGGCGACGACGACCGATTACAGAGGGCGAGCGCCGCGTCAAGCTCTTGCGTCGTGAAAGGCAGATCCATGCGTGAATCGCGTGAATCTGGAATACGGTTCAATGTAAGCAAACCTGTGCGAGTTGGCTGGCCCGCAATCATCGCAATCATCGCAAGCAGAACAGTAACAAGTACGGGCTGCTTTAATAGCGCGCGCTAGTCACTGCTTCTTCTTCTTCTTCTTGATTTCCATGTTTTTTTACAAGTGCCGATATGTCTTCTTATCGCCGTCGTCCTTTCCGCACTACATACGCGTCAATATGGTACAAAGGGTCTTAGGAGGTGCTTGTTATTGCAAGCACATTTTTCCGCTTCTAGACATCTCGGACGCATACATGACACGCAAGAGGTTTCACGAAGCAATGCAAACACGAAGCGTAGCTTGTCGTAAGTAACCGATGCGAAAAAGTGGTACGCGAGCGCCCATCACATCGTTCACTCTACGTTCTAAGGAGTTTGCACACTCCACTCAAGAAGCGCAGCGGGGCGTTAGCAACTTGCTGCGAAAACGGCGCTCAAGACCAGGGTTTCAATACATTCTGTCCTGTGATCGCCCTGTAGTACGATCGGGTTAAGCATGGAACGTTATGTGGTTAAATAACAAAGTGCAGGATATAAAAACGGGACGCCGACTTGGGCAGTGCGCTCGCAAGACTTCCGCTGTATTGGCGATTGGTCCTGAATAAAACCTAACTCAGTTTAACCTAACAGGGCGTCCTCGTTTGCGCGGGAGGGCGCAAGTTATTGATTTTGTAACGAGATTGCCAGCTCCTAAATTCCTCAGGATAATGCGTGCACCAAGGACACAGCACTTTGGCTAATAAGGTTTCTGGCGAAGTGATAAATAACGCTACACCTCTCGGCTTGCGCCTGACATTGAGTTTGAGTTAAATACATAAAAGCGAGGAAGAAACAGGAAATGTTGAAACAGTAAAGGAAAGCGAGTCAAAATCCCATCAGGAACCAGGCGAACATGCTGATGATGCAAAAAAACGCGATGCCGTTCCTCGGTGTCTCTCTTTGCCTGGACAGGAGATTCAATAGACGCGGACATTCCAAAGTACAGAGGCTCCCAAAGTACAAAGGGACACGTATAGATCGGCTTTGGCAGCACTTACCGCGATTGAGAGAGAGAGAGAGAGAGAGAGAGAAGCCGTAAGGGAAAGGCAGGGAGGTCAACCAGGCTGACCCCGATAGATTACCCTGCACCGGGGAAGGAGGAAAGGGGATTGAAAGAGGATAAGGAAGAAAGAAGTTCGCAGTTTGCACTGTTATGCACACAAGCGTTCATCGCTGCGCCACTCAGAGGCGGTCATTCAGGCTGGTGCAGTTCAAGAAACGCACCAGTGCCTTTGTGGCCTTGCAAATAGCAGACGCACGGCACCGCGAGCCAAGGGACTGTCGACTAGGTGCCCCAAAGCTGTCCCAAGGGCACTGTTCTCATCTTCGTATGTGGGGCAGTCAAACAGGAGATGTTTTGTCGTTTCTTCGACATCACATATGCTGCAATTGGGATTGTCCGTCATTCCAATTAGGAACGAGTGGGCATTTGTGAAAGAATTTTCTACGCGCAGACGGCACAGTAGCGTTTTTTTTTTTTCTCGTCAGTTGAAAGCAGGTAAAAGTTGTAATCTGATATATGAGTCCATGGCATGTAGGCGCCCGTTGGTGAACTCGGGTGTGTTTCATTTCCTCAGAGTAATAATATGGGCAAGACCGCATCCGTCCTCGAAAATGGTATCGAGGTACTTTCACATTCATCATGTGCCTCACGGGCAGCTCTGTCGGCACTTTCACTGCCTGTAATGTTGCAGTGCCCAGGTAGCCGCTCAAATACAGTCATGGCCTCTATCCACCACTTGATGGTAATGTAATCGTATATCTACTACCAATTGTTCATGCGGGCTGCGGCGCAGAGCAGATAAGAGTGATTGCAGGGATGTCTTGTGATTTGGTGACAGCTGCTGCACATATAGCACTGCGCTACGGCGGGCGGAAAGTTCGGACTCTGTCGATGTTGTGACGTGGCTGATCTTGAAACTTCTTACAGATTGACATCGACGGAAGGACTAACATCGACGGAAGGAGTCATCTGTATAAATGTGACCTCGATTGGAGTATGAGTCATGCAGTAGCTGTAGAACGGCTTGATTCAGGGCACAAGTAGGCAAGCCGGGCATGTTCCCAACTCCTGGAATGGAAATCCACACCTATGGCTGCCGGAGACACCATAAAAGACAAGGTGACCTTGCTGCAGGCGTGAAATCAGATGGAAAAGAGGATCGGTACGAGGCTACAATGCCCGAAAAAGTGGCCTGTGGTCACTTTCCGAGAGAGAATCAAGACGTTGAGACTGGGGTCCAGAGAGGTGACGAAGATGATTTCTAAGGGTGTCTGTGACGATATACTTATGGGGTGCTGCCTAGCAATGGCAATTGTTGCGGCTGTCGAAGCTCACTGCGGTAGACCTAGACATATTCTAAGCGCTTCAGCTTGCCTGCTCTCAAGTACTCTTTGAGATTTGTCCTCCAGGTGCTTGACAGAACCGGAGTGCTGAGTGCTGTAACGCAAGAAACCCATGAAGAGTGCTTTGTACAGTTGGAGCATACAGAGCACACCGACGGTCCCCATGCTTTTCCAGCGATGGCTGTGAAACGGTGACCGATCAAGAGGAGTCTCTTTCTAGGATACACGGGGGCTCCAGGACAGGTCGCGGTCCAGAAGATTTCCATTCCCCGCAGAGTGTTCCGAAGCTCCAGCAGTGTACAATATAGACGATCCGCACACTCGATACTGCAACATATAATAAAAGCGCGCATTTAAAAAGTTTTAACTCAAATAAAAGAACTATACAGGCCAGAAATTAGCGCCGCTACAAACTTAAGATTGTGATTACTGTGACGCCTCGACGGCTGCGCGCGCGCGTGCGTCACGAGTGACCTTGCACACTATTGATTTAAAAAAGTGACCTTTCTATATTTCCTATCTATTACAAGCTTTCGACGTTGTGCACACTGTGACGCGTTCACGTACGCTCAACACCACTTCAAGTTTTCTGTTAAGATACCTCCAAAGTGGCTAAACTCCGCCTATAATCACATGAAGAAATGCGTGACCATTGGCGAGATCGAACCTGTCTTCCAACACGCCCAAAGCTATAACCATTAAGGCACGATCGCACGATTGCGTCTCTAGTGACAAATTTGCTCTTTGAAACGTCTGGCGCGCTCAAAACATGAAAGTTTCTTGCGTTCTTCCCTCGTGACAGCTAACATTTTCAGACGCTGCGTTAGACTACACTGCCTTCGGGATCGGCCTACATATTCTGTTACACCTCTGAAGCTGATGAGCAATGCGAGAACAAGGCGAAAGCGGGAGCCAACGTTTCGACAAGTGGACTAGCCTTTTTCAAGGCCGACTTGTCTTCTTCAAGTTGTTTACACCTCCTGTTACACCTCCGAAGTCCGCTTTTATCGGCATTATAATAAGTAATGCCACCGTTACTTGTGTCGGAGCAAAACGTCCAAAACGTCAAAAAGCACTGGACGTTTAACTTACATTTGAAACTCAGTGCGCAAGATGTCAACATGTCTTGGCTCATAAAGGTCAGCACGCGTCGCGTGTAAGCCACGCGGTTCGGCGGTAGCTAAGGTCACGTTCACAATGGCCTCTACATTACCGGCAAGAACTGTTTACTATGGAAGAAGCTTTTCGAACACACCAACTTTCGGTAACAGGCTGGTCTGTCGCACATTGTGGTCGTCTGCAGTTCATTGAAACAAGAGGAACTACCCTGCAAAGCATGTGCTGACCGCAGCCACGTAATGTGGAGCCCACAATACAGTCCAGGAGAACCGCTGCTGTCTGATGTACGTAAAGATGAGAAGCTCGGAAACCCACCATTGTGATAAGAACAGCTAGCAGAGTGTCTGACGCCCATTCATACGCAACGTTGTGCAAGCACACTGACGCGCGTTATCAGAATTACACCACTGAGATTCGCAACTGTCCGAACTGTCGGAATGTCGCACAGTGTAAACGCGAGCGACGCGCCCGCATAGAAGCGGGTAAGAGGGAGCGGGACTGTGGCCACGCGCTGGCGTAGGCCCACGTGCCGTGCAGCCAGTCATCAGAGTGATGATAAAAGCCTCGCAAGAACAACAAAAATAAAACAGAGCACTACGAAGGAGCAAAGGACGGGAAGTGCATGACGAGCGTATGCAATAGTTCCTGTCATTCAGGCAATCGCCAGGGCTGCGCAAGCCACCGTCGCTGGGACAGCTACGGCGAGAAGCAGCGCCGGAGGAAGGGCAGTCTTCCTTCCCGTCACGTGACTTCCGGATCTTTCGTCTGGTTCCGCCGCGCCGGTCTTTTATCGGCGGCGCACGACTAGCCCGCGGGACTCCTTCGGCAAGGAAGTAGGTCGTCACTTAGTCGGCACTCGACTGTGGCGACGCCCTTCATGCGGCATAGGTGCGAATGTGCAGCCTGCAGCACAGTACATTCAGCCCCTGCATGTGACGTATGTTCTTATGCCGCTTGACTCCATGTGTAAGGCACCTGCATAAAGCTCAACTTAGTTGCAGCCAACTGCGCCTTCTTACAGTCCGATACCTAGCCGCGGCCGCCGTGTCTTGATGTGGAAGAAATGGGCAGAATGAAAGCACATTCGAGCACTCAACTTTGTACGCCCGTTAAACATCCTAGGGTGCTTAAGCTTTACCGAACAGCCCACTAAACAGCGTCTATTATATTTCGCGTGTTACTTGTGGCTTTAAAACCCACCGTTAAACCAATTTCAAGGTTGTTCACCTCTGTCTAGACTTCCTCCTACCTGAACGACGGCTGTGAGCCATACTCACAGGCTGTAAGCCGCACTTGGCAACTCGCATTATTTTTATTAAACAGTATAGCTCGCAGTGGTCATGTCCTTGGGAACTCTCAAGGTGCATGTCTGTGACATCTTTTCGCCTAAGAACCTCCGACTCGGTGTTGTTGGAAATAAACTTGACTTGACAAGTACTTCAGAAGCTCATGTACGCAATGAGCGACGATCACTGCGACGTGTCACTATGTGCCAGTCAGAATGGCGAGGCACAGGGCGACAATTTGAACCACGCGGACACAAAGCTCAATGTATAGACTGATTAATACCCCTCTTTCCGTGGTCCTTTATTTGGCGCTTATGTCAATGTACACCGACGTTTTCACATTCAATCCCTGTTTTAATGCCGGTAAAGGTTGCAGCCGTCACAGCCACTGATTACCAGCACTTGGTCACACTTTACCTGCAATGTAGCAAATATTCATATCGGAGCAGGAGCCGGAATTACTTTTAAACGTTTCTAGTAACGTCCAAATCAATCAAGTGATCAATAAATAATTTAAACACTAAAAAACAACGACCAGTTCATTAATTAGCCCATTCATTCTACAAACAGCTGTAACCCCACCTCTATAGCCAAGCATCTCATCAGAGCTTATGTAAAACTCCCATGTGGCCGCCTCTCTTCTCGCAGATTTGCAGCAGATTTATTTGACGCCGTGCCGAACAAAGACCTCTCTCGCGCGACTTATCTTTTGTCCCCAAAAATGTCACGGCCATACGCAACAAAGCAAGGAAGCCGTACACGTCAAAGTGCATTTGCGCATCTCGGGAGTACACGACTGCTTCCATACGCCTGTACACGGGAGTGGGAGCGCAGTTAAGTCAGGCCGAGGCAACGCTCTGTAGTACGAAGACATCGACACCGCCGCGTGCAGTGTAACGCCGGAGTGACGTTCCTTGTCGCCGAACAGGTCGCGACGCGCCACGTTTTCGAGAACGTCTCGCCGTTTCGCCCGCCGAATCGATGGACTCTAGCACTGCCAGACCACTTCTTCTTGCTCGTCACTCGCGCTTCGTCTGTGCGATGATGCTCTCGCGCGGTGAAGATGGCGGCAGGCGAGGCGCATCCACTAGGCTAACGTTAATGGACGCGCGAAGTTTCCTCCGGGGTGTTCGTGTTTCTCCGTTCTCTTTCACGACGTGCGAGTGACTGGAAGGCCGCGGCGCTTCGCAAAAAGGGAGGAAGACAAGTATTTTTTTAATGGAAAAGTTTAATTTCGCGAATAGCAACAGTTTCGAAAACTTATGCAAGGCGAAGAGAAGCAGGGAAGACTATGTTACTTAGTACGCCTTCGAAAGAGAGCGGGGATATATAGGAAGGCGGGAAGGTTGACGAGTAGTTATATAGTTGGTTATCCTGCACAAGGGCAACGAGTCAGAGGAGAGAATGGAGGGTACCAGCACAAGCGATGCCAGTTTACCACATAAACCCACGGCAGCAAGCAGCATTGTCAGAAACCATGGTGTGTAGGACCGAATAACTCGCGAATATTAACTTCTACGTGGTGTTCCTCCGGGAGCACTTGGCTTCTAATAGTGGACGATTGTCAAGTCTGTCAGTCACTTCGCATATTACTTGCCTTCGAGTTGAACGCAAGCCCATGCGTTCACATGGCGTTAATAGAAGAGGCAAAAAACACGGTTGCTCTCGGGACGATGTGTTTGGCTCGTTTAAGGAGTAAGCACAAAATGTGAATATGTCCACGCGTCCTTTGATGTCACACGGCCACCGACAAATTAGGAATAGCACATAAAACCCGTCAGCTTCACGCACTGTAAGACATTACGTAAGAACGCCTAAAACTCACATGTGCCACTTCCACCTCCAAGAAAAAAGCGACCGCGCAAACAGCCTTACCAAGCTCCCTTTTCCTTCTCCTTCAAAGAATAAAATAAAGAAAAAATATCGCTGAGGCTAGGCTGCTTACAAGCGGTACATGGAGGCCACGAATTTTGTTTGGCTGGAAGATGAGGTGGTAGCCCATTTCTTCCCTGCTAATCAATTTCACTCCTACATGAGCTGAGGCGCTGTGCGTCATTATAGTTTAGAAGTGAAACAATAAGTACGGGGATGACTTCTTACTAGAGCCAGCAGACCAACTTAAAGTGCAGTTACACCTTAGAAAAAGCTTGCTTGCTTGCCAACATCATGCGGCTTTAGAAAACGACATCGCAATCGTCCTACTGTTGCAGGCGGTAACGAAGACATTTCGAAAGGACAAAACAGTCCAAGCACGTGGAAATTTAGGCTTGTTGGTTCATGATCCTCGGATTGCATGGTGCAGACGGAACGAGCACAAGGAAAGAAGGACTCGATGACATAGAGCGCAAGGAAACCCTACTGTGTCGTTGTGTCCTTCAATGTGGCCGTTCCCTCCGTGTCATACAATCTCAAGAACACACATATAAGCATAGTTTCAAAGAAAAAGTGAGCATACACAAAAGCAGTGTGAAGTTGGCCCACGCGAAGCTCCACAACCGTATTCCACCACATCGAGAAAAAAAGAAAAAGATACACACACAGAAAGTTTAAGAAGGCACAGGGCAGTCACAATATGAACGCACCTAAACGCTCTAAAGCAATAACTTTAGTCGGTGTTGCTAAAGCGCAGATAAAATATGTACAATAAATTCAAAAGCGGGCAACAATGCACAAAAGGTAGACGCGCAGAGTGGTCGCGCGAAGAATAACACTTCGACACCCTCGTACCTTCATACTGAGATATGAAAAAAAAAAGTTCGAAAAAGCATGGTGGGGGTGGGTAGGCACACAGATATATCTTTACCGGTTTTCTTTAAGACAGGAGAATAAGTGGGAACAACAAGAAAGCCTCAAAAAGATCATGTCAAAAGAAAAAGCTGAGAAAACACGTTCCAAGTTGCATTATTGTCCCGACGGTGAGGAAGTTTCAATGCGCTTAGGCAACGATAAGAAATCACCACACGTTTGCATCCTTTCAAGCAAAATAGCAACGGCCGCCCGCACTCGCAGCGAATGGTGCAACTCGAAGAAAGTGAAGAATGGAAGAGCGCGAAACCAACACTGAACCTTTTTGATTTTTTCTCACCTCTCGCAACCGAACAATGAGAGAATGCATGCTGGTCTTTAAAGACTAGCCTTAAACATAGAAAAAGAAAGTGGGCAATAAAAGGAAAGAAAAAAAAACTGGGCAAGAAAAGGAAAAGAGGCAATCTAAAGGAAGGAAACGGCGGAAACGTGGACTGGCTCTCGATATGTTAGGAAAACGATCGCGGCAACCACGTTGAGTACATCGCGATCGTTCCGAGAAGGAATAGTCGCGCCAAGTTGTGCACGCACCGCATCGCGGTGCATACTCGCATGGAGATCACGCCTGTGGCGCGCAAGGACGATAGAGGCAAAGGTGAAAGGGCTGTAATGTGAGAAGGGGGGGGGGGGGGGGAGGCTCGTTCAATGCTCGACGCAAAGCGAATCCACAAAAGCGTGCGTGTTTGTAAGGGGAATAGAGAACAACTGCTACTAGGATTGAATCATCGTCGTCATTGTCATCAGCCTAGATACGTGCACTAGCAGAACGACGACATCTCAAAATGCTGTCCAATTATACTACCTTGCGCCAGCTGACCCACGCAAATTTACTAATTCTCTCACACCACCTAGTTTTCTGCCGTCGTCGATTGCGCTTCCTTCCCCTTGGCGCCCACTATGTAACTCTAATAGACAAACAGTTATGCGCCCCACGCATTACAGGGTCTGCTCAACTCCATTTCTTTCTCACTAATCTTAAGCAGACTATCGGCTAACCCAATTTGCTCTCTAATCCACGCCGCTGTCTACCTGTCCGTTAGACCTACGCCTATCATTTTTCGTTCCATCACTGGTTGCGAGGTCCTCAACTTCTTTTCAAAGACAAGAATACGCTAGCCGCAATGCGTAACTAGTGGACGCTTATCTTCTACTTCGTGACCTCTATCGTCATCTGAAGGATGTTCGTTTATGGCGCCGCTGGCGGTTTAACGACTCGGAGGACATTCCACGCTCCGTCATTTGCGCCCTTTGTAGTCTAAGCACACCGCAACCTTCCTTTCAGGAGCACTAAACAATCCAGCCGACTACTATCGCAGAATTCCGTTCAATGCAGGAAGCAAGCCATATTAGGTTGCTGGATATGCGGGTGGCGTATTTGCGGTTGGGTAAGTGAGCGAGCGTGAATGCACGCGAGTGGGTTCACGAAACAGATCAATGAGTGAGTGAGTGAGTGAGTGAGTGAGTGAGTGAGTGAGTGAGTGAGTGAGTGAGTGAGTGAGTGAGTGAGTGAGTGAGTGAGTGAGTGAGTGAGTGAGTGAGTGAGTGAGTGAGTGAGTGAGTGAGTGAGTGAGTGAGTGAGTGAGTGAGTGAGTGAGTGAGTGAGTGAGTGAGTGAGTGAGTGAGTGAGTGAGTGAGTGAGTGAGTGAGTGAGTGAGTGAGTGAGTGAGTGAGTGAGTGAGTGAGTGAGTGAGTGAGTGATGCGAAGCGATAAAGGACGCATCATGAGAGAAACAAGGGCAAGCGACCTTACGCAAAACAGTCCAGGTCGGAAAACCGCGAAGCTCTCGGAAAAGCATTTGCAACGCAGTACCTATAATCGCCCGAGGCCCTGAAAAACCAATGCAAATAAAAGAAATGTACGAATACAAAAACAAAATGCTGATGAGTAGAAGCGAAGCTCGAGGGAGAACGGCGTCTTCACCACCGCTATCGTTCGCTGGCCGGCACATGCAGCAGTGACTGCAAATCGCCAGAGGCAAACAACCGCGGCGCAGGCGTTGGATGCTCTGTGGAGAAAGAACGGCCCCCAGCGACGCCTCGCCGATGAAAAAGACTCCCCAGAGGCGTCTGCCCGAAACCGCTGCATTCGCATCAACCGAAGCGACTATTCGCCACTCTCGCCCATCGTTGATGGCTCTCCAACGCGGGCTTCGAACGCTTCGATGGAACTGCGATGCGAACTGTTTACTCGCCGAGATCATCGGCCTCGCAAAGCAGTTGGCCGGCAAGCACAAACCGGCCGTTTTTCCACAGATAGTGGTCGTTGCCACGGTCCTTTGACTCGCCCTTATTGGAGGACATTTCGGTATGAAATCAGAAACCGACCAACTACGAAACCACGAAACCGGTCAGTGGCCTCGAACAGTTTCGTGGAACGCCGCAAGAGGAAGGGACGCGTTAGGTTTGTACCGGTTTAGTTTAGGACGTTGCAAACATGTACATTGCCTTGCACAGAAATGTTCGTGGTGCGTGGCTCAGCCTAGAGGGTGTCCTTCAAAATTCCAGCTCCCTGCACACTGTTACTTGTCGCGCGCCTCGGCGACAAAGACAAATTTACGGAGTGGAAAATAGACGATGCATGACCGCGGAGACGCAAAGAAGTCAGGTGTCTCGGAGTCCATAATGATAGACGTAGAGTGCGCATTATTTCATACAGAGGACGTTTGATCACCCTGTGTGGCACGCTGTATTTCGGGTTACCTTTTCCGAGGCCTTTGTCTTTTGTAGCAGAAGAGTGAATGAATATGAAGTAGCTAAAAGTTAAAGATTACAGGAAGATTAGTGGCGTAAACGTAGAGAAAACAGAGAATAAAATTAACATTATTTTTTTAAAACGATAAATTACGTTATTGTACATAACTTGTTTAGCAAGAATGCCCGATATCAAGCTCCGAGGGATAACTCGGCGAAATGGTTAAAAAGAAAAAAAGGAGGAAATAAAGCAAGCTTGGTCGCATCAATCTCTCCACATCAAAGGAAATGCTCACAAAAATTATCCGTACATCCTAAAGGTTTTCTGTAGATTTTCGCCGAAGATTAAGTTTTGTTCTGTTTTCTTTTTCTTCGAATTGTGCAGGCAACGCTAGCAAACTCTCCCAACTTTTAACTATCTCATACGTTGAGCCTGAGCGAATGTTGAAAGCTGCTCAGCTAAATGATGATGCAAGCGTCCGCTGAAATCTACCAGTACATTTTAATTTCTCCACTAAACACAAAGAAATCGCAAACTGTTCACCAAAAGTTCATCCATGGAAGCATGCAGACAAGCGAAAGCGGTAACATAACAGACTCCATGGAACCGAAACACTATTCGTAGCAGAGAGTGTTACTCCTCGTAACTTCGTAATATCTATATCAGAAAGGGAGAGAGCACTTTTGTGACAAACCGCTGTAGCGTCTAATATTCGACCTTGTCCATCAGTTCAGATATGAATAGCTGTGGCGCGAAGCGAAGATCAGCGAATAGTAGATTACCAAGCGTTACAAGAGAATTTTTATTTCGCTTCCCCTCCCCCCCCCTCCATTCTTAATAACTCCGCGCATCCAACTTATCTTCTCGCACTAGCGTAAAGTCAAGCGCTTGAGCTGACGTCTTAAATCGGCTTCGGGTGCCCTACTTTCTTTACGCGGCGAGCCCAAATCTGGATGCAGATAGATATATAGGGGCCGATGTGACGCGAGCACAAAATGTCGCAGGGGTCATGGCACTTGGCCCTCTCGGTGCCGACGCCGAGGGCAGATTCAAGAGAGAAGGCGGAGAAGAACGAGGAACACAAGACGTGGATGGGTCACGGCAATGCAACATAAGATGTAAGAAGCCTCAAAGAAAGAAAGAAAGAAAGAATCACTGAAAGAGCTGGACAGAAAGGGCAGGAAAGAGGAAGACGGGAGACGAGTGGAATGCTCCAGTGACCGCTGGCTTCCGAGGGAGACCACGCAGGCTCTTACGCTTCTGTCTCTCGATAGCTTAAAGCAGCGAGCAGCGCAAGGGCCGAGCCGGACAATAAATTATGCGCTCCGTGAAGATTGGGAGCTCGCCGCGTGGCACGAAAATCTGCCGGCGGGCACGGCTCCCCGAGAAAGCCGTGCGCGCGCCCCCAATTCCAGTTTCTTTCACTGAGGAAACGCGGAACGAAAAAAAAATTCTAACTGGATGCTAGAAGGCGGCGATAAGCAGCCCCCTTTCTAGCATGGTTGTGTTCAGCATAGTCGCGTTGAACAGAAACGTTCGGTGAGAGGAGAGTGCAGGTGAATGGGCTTTATTATTAGGTATAGTGAGCGGCCAACGAGGGAGCAATTGGCGTGAGCTAATTGAGGAAATTGTGAATGAGTGATAAATACCCGACACACACACAGGCGGTCTTAAGGGTATGGGAACGGGACGGTCCATGGGCACCTCCCCTCAACCCCCTACGTACCTGACACGTTCTTTAACATAGAAAATAAAAACAAGAAAGATAGTGCAATCTGTAGCGTGCGAGGTGTAATCTTACTCTATCTCTCGAATGTTCGCGGAACCTTTTTCGAAAATTAATCCGGTCTCTCCATTGACTTACATGTGGCCGAATTTTGTCCCACCCTGAGCCGAGAAAACGTCTACCGAAGGCAACAAAAACTCAACAGAAATACAACGCAAGTTTTATGCGATATTTCGTAAAGGATATATCCCTTTAGCCATGTCCTACCATGCGGAAAAGAACCTGGCCGTAAGGTAAATCTTCTCGTCCAGCAAAACTACGCAGGGGCAAGGCAGAGGGCTGCCGTATTAATAACCGCATGGCTGACACGAAAGCTCGACAACGCTGCAACAATCTATACTCCATTCACACGCAGTGGCGAACTGCTCGCTTACAGTTGAATACCGAAAAGCTAACAGGTTAAAGACCACCAGGCTTATTCAACGTTCTACAGAACTAGGGAGCCGAAGGGGTATCCAAGTGATCAACTTCGGCGCGTACCCACAAAGTGGAATAAGCCACTGCAGTAAAAATGTAAGACAAAGGGAAAGAAGCGTTCTAAGTAAAAAAAAAACATAACAAGAATGTACGAAATAAAGATCCATTGCGAAACGAGATCCAGAGGTATCCGTACCGCCGGCACTACTGCCCATGCTCTATAGGATAATTTACATCCGTAAAAGGACTCGAATAAAGGTGTAACTACGTCTATAACTCACACCCTTCTTGCGTGTGAGGGTATGAGTTACAGACAGATTTATACCCTTATTCAGTTTTAAGGGTGTCAACTACTTTAAAGAGTACTTCGTTCTCTTATTTGTCCGGTATGGTGGCAGACATTGAAAAGCTTCCTTTCTCGTTGTCGTTAAAGGCGACGTTCATGGAAGGGTAGTGGGGCGGGTGCGTAACACAATATAAGGGCAAAAGTACCCACAGACAGGAACCACAAGCAGTCGGAAGGCCTTCTAAAGGGTCACAAAACGGCATGCGCATCAATTGCATCATAAGTCATTAACTATGCATCGTATTTAAGCAAAGAAAGCTGCCGCGAGGTGCGCCCGTCATTGCAGGGACTCCTGGATTACCCCAAGGAAGGTTAAATTTTTATAAGCTCCTTAGATTATCCCTGACAGGTACAGCTGAGGGCTGCGGGTATCCATTTTGTATCGCTGTAGCCGCGAGGCGTTAGGTTAGGCGGGTTAGGCGTTAAGCGCTTAGCTTTCGGGTGTGTACAGATGGCGTGAGAGAGACGGCAAACTCGAATAGCAGGTCGCTTGACTGCTCTCCCACTCCAATAACTCGCCACGTGAATTGTTTCGCTGTACGTAGTTTTTTTTTCCGTCGCAGTGAAGGTATTGAATTGTGTACACATCCACATCACTTACAGACACTTGCATAGCGCCGTACATAGCTACACTGCATCCACCATCCATTGTTTCGACTGGGGGTTCGAAGACGTGGGATCCTCTTTCCTCGTGGAGGGGTAAGCGAACTCGAGGCTGGGTCCGATATTCAGGACGTTAGACGAACACGTATATATTTACATATATACAAGAAAATGCAAAGTAATACAGAAAAGTTGATGATAAAGTGGTAGTCACCGATGACTCCCGCCGTCCGTAGCTCCTTTTATGCTTTGCATGATCATTGTTTAGTCACTTCACCCAATCCGGTTTCAGGAGACCGATGACATCAGGTCCCACCACTCCGGAGGTAGGTTTCCCTTTTCTCCGACTCCGAAAAGGGCAACTCCGACACCTGTCTGTGTCGGAGTTGCCTCTGACTGGTGTTGGCCGGATCATCGCACTGATCGAGTCTCCGGATCGGACACGCCAATTTGTGCTGCTGACAGCTGACAGCCGTATCATTGCTAATTGCTCAAACCTCTTCTGAACGAGTTATTCCCACGCTGGTCGTAATTCATCCGTGTCGAGAACCATTTTGACGAGGCCGTCGTCCCGTTCCCCATAATCGCGCGATCCGTGACCGAGGGGTGTCGCGGGGTGAACGGCCTATCACAACACCACGTACAAATCGGTGGGCGCTGTTTCGCAGCGAAGCTGTGTGTCGCTCGGATCCCGGGATGTCTTCGTCGTCGTCGACAGAACAGTCAACAGAAAATCATTCCGCGAATTGAAGCGAGAAGTGCCTTCTGGAATTACGCATGCGCGACACACCCCCCAGTAGTTATTTCAATAAATAAAAGCACAAGTGTCAAAACCATATGATAGATGATAGGGTGCGTTCGAACAACGAGAAGCACGTAGCGTTCGCCGGATGCGTTTCCCAGTAAATATTACGGTTGTATAAAGCTGCAGTTGCCGCTTCGCGGCACGGCAACTGCAGCGTATTAAGCCGGGAGTAACGTCACTACACTTTCATATGTAAAGAAGGACCCGCCTAGCAACTGCTTTCATTTCTGTTCTCATATCGCTGTGAAGAAGTCGCGCATATTTCGGACTCCCGAAGGGAACAAAGCGACGACGGGAACAGCAACGTCAATATCCGCAACGGCGTCGTGCCCATTTAATTGTCTTGCTGTCAATCATTAGTGCAATGTTCAATAGTTCAAGGCTACGTCACATCGGTCTATCGGATCAGGTGGTACCATAGGCTTAGCTGGCCAACCACCTTCACAGCGTGGATTGCAGCCCAATAGTTTTAATGCCATTCTTGCTCTCCATCTTTCATCTCCCCCCATCCCGCTCCCATGTCTAGGGTAGCAAACCGGTTGAGCTAAACTGGTTAACCTCTCTGCCTTTCCTTCTCCACTTTTTCCTTCCTTCCTTCCTTCCTTCCTTCCTTGCTAACTTTTTTTTTTTCTTATTCTGGCGGTTGAAGGTGAGGAGGGGGAGGGGTCTCATACGGCCAGTGAGTGAGTGAACGCGACACCATTTAGTGCGAGCCAATCGGAGCACGAGCGAGTACGCGAACCTGCAGCGCACCTCTCGCACAAAGCGCTTTTTTTTTTCCCCAGAGCAGGCGTGTGTGACACGTCGCACCTGCGCGGCGTTCTCAACAGCGTTCGGCACACGACCCCGCAAGCTGCACGAGACCCAAACACATGACTAACGAGCGCTCGCTGTGGCCGACTCGTCGGCAAGCGACCCGAAAGAAACAAACGTGCTGTCTGCGCTCCGAATACACAATTTTTGCATTTCATTTCGTTTCGTCGACTGCGCGTTGCACCATTCTTTTCATATCGCGCCGGAACAAAACCCAAAATCTGCGTCAAACAAATTTCCTTTTTGGGGTCGTAAACTTGTATTTTTTTCTTTTGTATAGAAAAGAGAACATGCTATTATATATCTTGGCATAGTGTACGTATGGTATACGCGGTCCTGTCGCGGCGCTGCTTACGGTTTCGAACCGCGTCTATACGACGGGAAAAGAAATACTGCGCGCTCCTGAACAATCTCTGGGTGGGGCACCCGTATTCTTTCAGCATCTCGGGCAGCTTGTACAACAGAGGACGGCTGGTTTCTACGAGCGTCGTCACGAGGGTTGTTTTGGAGAGAACAATTCTCGTCTTTCGATCTTATGCAAATCCCGACACAGAAGCGGAGAACACTGCGCTTTCATTGCACTCACGTTATACAGTGCTTTCAGTGCATTGCCTCTGATAAGAAAGAATAGCAGTAGCGACTACCAGGATCAATTTATGCATTCGACGTTTAAACAATAGGAGTGACGCAACGAGCAGCGCTACGACTTAGCGACGGAGGAATGAGTTTTTCAGCTTCTATAGAAAACACTGCTTCTGCATTCCCAGACGTTGTTTAGAAGCGCTCAGTTTTTCCATCCGTCCAACTACGAGGTGCATTTGAAAAGGTTTCCAGACTGGCGCTGTTTTGAACAAAGTAATTTATTTATGTGCATTCCAACACTGTAAACTTGGAAATTGTTCGCTTGCGCATCAAACAGGGCTTGCAGTGTTTCAGCCACCTTGCGAATATATCCTTCAAGCCTTCGTTCCTGAACGGGCCGAGCACTTTCAGCGATTCACGTTTTATTTCAGCACTCGTATAGAAACGAATACCTTCGACCTGAACTTTTAATTTTGGGTGGAGAGCGAAATAAGTGAGACCTAAACCTGACGAATGACTAGTCTTTCGTGACGAGGATCATGTCCAGGGTCGAAACTTAGGCGTGGGTCGAAACTTAGGGTCGATACTTAGGTTTTTTTATAGAGACGAAGCAGTCAGTTGGTGCAGTAAAAAAGCTCAACGTCTAACCGACCGAAAAAAAAAAAACGCTAGGTATGTCTTCAGCTCAACAAAGTACCCGCTCGTCGCCTTTTTCGACATTGACGATATTCTGCATCAGGAATTCGCCCCAAATGGCCAGTCTAGGAACAGCGATTTTTGCTGCCAGATTTTAGGGCTTCTGAGGGAGGATGTCCGACGAAAACGGCCCAATCTTGGGCGCGCGAGGAGCTGGATGCTGCAAGACGGCAATGCGCTCTCAGAGTGCTCCACACATATTAGTTTTTTTGTCGAAAACAATATGGTTCCTCTTCCCCGTTCACCCTACTCGTCGGGTTTGGTTCTTTCTCAATTCTATCTCTTCCAAGAATTAAAAACACAGCTCGAAGGCAGCCATTTCAACACGATTGCTGAAATAAAGTGCGAATGGCAACAGACTCTCGACCCGCGCAGGAAGGAAGACTTCCACGACATATTCGCAAGGTGGCAGGAACACTGGAAGCTGCTGCGCAAGGGCACCATTTCTAAGGTGACAGGGTTTGAACACATACATACATACATACATACATACATACATACATACATACATACATACATACATACATACACACACACACACACACACACACACACACACACACACACACACACACACACACACACACACACACACACACACACACACACACACACACACACACACACACACACACACACACACACACACACACACACATACATACATACATACATACATACATACATACATACATACATAAGTCGCCTTCTTCAAAACAAAGCCAGTCTCGAAACTTTTTCATACCTCCTCACATCTATTTATCTATCAGTCTATCTAGATATCTATTTATCTATATGCGACATAGGAATACATAGGAATATATTGGGAAATACAGCTTTGAAGAATTTAGGTGTACGTGCGTTTATGAAGGCGACAGAGTGGCTTCTTTTGATATGTAAAAAAAAATACTTAATACACTGGTGACATGAAAGAGCCAGAAGCGCAATTTCGAAACGGCCTTCGCCAACCTCCATCCTACATCGCTCTAGGAGAATAAAGCAAATAAAGAAGTAATAATAAAGAAGTAATAACGAAGTAACTCCCAAACACTCGCAGCGTTCATCCTCTTAGTATTCTCGCCTTTTGCTATCTTCTGGCACATGCAATCGAGCTGAGAAAAAGGAAGCCGCGCACAATATATTTGTCGCCGTCATCCTCACTTCCTGCGCTAACGCAGGCATCAGAGGTGCTATGTTCCTGTCCCCCTTCTTTCACTCAACTCTATACTCTGGCCCTTATTTGTCCCAGACGACGGGCACTCTCGTTGTCATGGGTTCCCGGATCTTCTGATTAAATCTCTATCCGCGTCCCTGCGCCCTGTAGTAAAGGTGGGTCGACGGTCCCGGGCCAACTTGGAAGTGCTGCACACGAAACGCGTAGGCTGCATGTAGTCTGTGTGTGCGGTAAGTCACGCGGCAGTTTAGGCTACGGTATGAACGCTCGCACAACCACGAGGTTGCCGACAAACAGGAGTCCTAGCAATACAGGTTTGATGAGATGACGGTGTTTATAACGTGAAGCTCCGACCAGTGTGGTTCAAGTTCGGCCAATTGTAGCATCGCCGAAGGTCAGGCAAGACGTTTGAAACGTTCGTAAACGTAGCGGACGGCTAATCTTTGAATTTTTTCAAGTTTTTCTAAATCTAAAGAAGCTCTCTCTTTTGTCATTTAATTTTGTCTCTTTATCCATCTACCTATACCTTCTCTCTCTCTCTCTCTCTCTCTCCCTCTCTCTCTCTCTCTCTATATATATATATATATATATATATATATATATATATATATATATATTTATATTTATATACTCCTAACTCCTCATTTCATTCATTATCTTCTGTTTTTGTCTCTTGATTCGCTCTTCGTTCTCATCCTCTCTTTCCCCCTCACAATCTCTCTATCCGTCTTTGTTTCATCACTCTTGCTTCCCTTTCTCTCTCTCTATCTGTTTTTCTAGGTAATCTATAAGCAAGTCAAACGCACGCAACCTCCTAATCGATACGTAACCGGCGTCGATTTAGCGATGATAGGGGCAGCACGAAACCGACCACAAAAGAGGAACACCGGCGAAAACGCGGAACCGCCGTAACCCGCACTACTCTTCCGCTCGCGTTGCCCAAAGCGCACAATTGATAAACCGACGACGAAAAAAATTCACCGACAACTACGATACTCCCTATTGCGAAATTTGAACGCAACTCTGGTACGCGTTTTCGTTTGGCGATGTATTGGCTGGCGCGGACAATCTATCTCGTGCGCACGTTGCAAACGGAGCTAAGTGTGGCGCGAGTGCCTCACTAATTGGAAGATCACGAGAGGCAGCGCGTGGATGACGCGTGGGCGCGATTCACAGCAGCCGCCGCAGACAGACTTCCGCTCACGCAGCGCTTTGTTTCCATACAGACGACGCACGCTACTCTAGCGCCATCTCGTAGCTATCGTCGCCGCAAAGCCCGTCTTGCTTGGCCCACTACGCTTTTCTTCTCGCGCTCTCGCCCCCACGTCCTCCTCCTCGGCTTTCCTCCTCGCGCTCTCTTCGATATCGCCATCTCATCTCCCGCTGCCCTCCGCGTTCGCTTTCATCCTTCATTGTGCTCGTTCGCTGGGTTAGGAGGGACAACGCAAGCGCCGACGCTCTCCGCAGGAACGGACGCATAAGAGCTGTGCTTTAAAAAGAAAAAAAAAAGAAGGCACCACCCACGCGCAGTATCGAATACTGTCGAGGAGTTTTCTTGGCGAGGTTATCACGTTTCCGATGAAAATGTAAGGCGAAAAAAATAAAAAGTCCTGAAGCGTCGCAAGATCACCGTGAGGCGTGCGCTGCATTCGTCGCCCGGCTAATGCTATACACAGTACACGCGCCAAGGTCGCGCAGAGTCACGAAGCGTCGGCCGGCACGATCGAACAAGCGGCGAAAAATCGAGAAGGATTGCACGTTTGGCGGAAAGCGAACAACGCGTCGTTTGGGTTGTGGATCCCGTGCACGAATCCGTCAAGTGCCAACCGCCACCTCCGTTTCACTCTTGAGGTTCTCGATTTTCGATTGCAAAGCAAAGGAGGCGATCAGAGAACGTGACAAAAGGCACGCACGTATGCTACATATATGTGTACACACCTGCAGTGCACGGCGACATTCCCAATCACCTGATCAGATATTCCGTCTTCTTTTTTTTCTTCCTGTTCAAGGTTCCCCTTGATTCCCTTCTAATTCAGTGTCAGTATGCATTTGCCGTCCGCAACTACGCATTATCGACCGCCAATGCAGGTAATAAAGGTCCCGCTACTTCGTAAGCTTGTCCTCACAGTTGGCGTAAAATAGCAAAAAAAAAAAAGAAAGAAAAGAAAGACAGAAAGAAAGGAGAAACGGAAAGTAGTAGGGGGCTTTACTCGGTCAACTATACAGCTCGTTATGGCTTCGCCATTTCGATTGCTCGCGTACTAAATTATTCACAGCCAGCGAGAGTGTGCTTTTCTCATTCATTCTGTTTGTGTTTTACATGTTACTTTGAGTTATGAGAAACGAGAAAGAGTACAAATTCTAAAACAGCCGAGATGCAAACTGTGTATAAAACGCGAGCAGTTGTCCGGCTACGCTGTGTCGCAACAAATGATCGACCTATTACGTTACATAGATGTGTGCCTGGCTCGTGTAGACCGCTGTATTGTGAATGAAGTAAGAAAGAGTGCTGTTTAACTTTGACCCAAGAAGTTCCTTGCCGTGTGGCTAAGTCGCGGTAACCTATTTCTTTCCCCTGTTTCGTTTCGCCTTCATCAGAACGTCCCTGGCAGCCACGGCGGGATAAACTCTCGACTTCCCGCTGGTTTATCAGCACATTAGAGCCACTGAGTAGGTCATAGTCGTTTAGCCACTACATCTGCACCATTGGTTAAAGAAGCGAGCTTTAAAAAGAAACGGAAATCTGGAGTCTCAAAAAGACGATATAAGATTACGAGGCGCAGCGTAGTGGGAGACTCCAGATTGATTACGACATGCACCTAGGTTTGTTCTTGATGTTTTTTATGTGCACCTAAATATAGGTACAAGAGCGATTTTGCATTTCACGAGAACGAAATGCGGCCGCCTCGGCAGAGAGCGAACCCACTGCCTCGAGCTCAGAAGTGTAACGCCGTAGCCACTATGCTACCGCGGCAGGTATGAAGGAAGTCGACAGGTTAAAGAGGGTAGAAAATTCTACACAATTTGTTACCTTTTCAAGCTACTTCTGCGAAAGCGTTTCCGGGTCTTATTCTGTCAAATAAAAAAGAAACGGCGAAGACCGCCATTTATAAAATTAAAGATTAAAGCTATCACATATTTTTTTTCCTCCCCGAAAGAAGGAGCGGGATGTTAGATACTTTAACTCTACGACGTATCCTTAGCAAGACATCATACTATGATCTTCTGAAACACAAGTGCACAAAAGAATTGTTTCAGCAAAATCAGGTTATGGCACACACACACACACACACACACACACACACACACACACACACACACACACACACACACACATACACACACACACACACACACACACACACATATATATATATATATATATATATATATATATATATATATATGTAATAACAACGGGCCGGTATCTTCTGGCGCAAGCTATTTCTATTGCCACTGCCAGTGAAACGATTTCCTCTTCCTTGTAATATGTTTTCCTAACTTTATTTTGAACATCATACGCGACTCATTTCTCCTCTCTCTCTCTCTCTCTCTCTCTCTCTCTCTCTCTCTCTCTCTCTCTCTCTCTCTCTCTCTCTCTCTCTCTCTCTCTCTCTCTCTCTCTCATGTATGGCGCTAAATTACTTCCCCTTCACTCCCCCATTTTCCGTATTGTCCTACTTGGGACGAAGGGCATAGTAAAAACAAACACAAAAAGCACTGCGCCTCACTCAATAATGAAGGCCACGGACTGCACAGCGAATTCTGCTACATATCGTTTAGTTACTTTAGGCGTTGGCTAAAAGCTGTATTAAATTTGAGCATTTCTCTTTCTCCTTTTCAATATACTCGTTCCATAGTTAAGGGACTGACTGGTGGACAAAAAAAAAAAAAAAAGAACTCGCGTTGCTTTACTATATCGCTCCCGTCTGACGCCCATAAAACTAACCCTGTAACGCCCAGCGCATGCATTTTGCTTACAGCGCGATACGTTCGCGTTCCAAAACAGCATGACCCATTGTTCAGAGCCTTTGAAAACTAAACTCATGGGAACGTGGCACTGCAGTGCGCTCTAACCAGATAAACTTTGCCCACTGTCTCGCAGCGCAACCATCTCTCACTGCAGGTTTCATTTAGCATGGCTGCGGGCGGAGTATCAAGTTCTATACAATAGGATTTACAGGGTTAAAGTACAGCGAGGCTTCTACAAAGATAAAAGTAAAGCCCGCTGGCGAAATATAACGTCCATATACACGAACGCGCGTGGGTGCCATCGACTGGCCGGTTCGGTGACCTAGAAGGAAAAAAAAAAAGCGGGGAGGAGGGGGGAGGGGCAACAAACATTTCCAGTTAGTGTACGGAGACCCGCGAACGGTAACATTTGTTTGGGCGCCACGAGCTCAGAATCATGGTGATAAATGATTAAAAGTATGAAACCGCACGAACGGGCTTGCATATAGTCGCGCTCAGAGGACCAGTAAATGGCCGCTCTGGGGAATTAATCTTGGCGGTGAACAGAAATTCGCGGAGAGACGTGTGCAAGCACGAGGCGGTGCTGTGAACTGTGAGCTCTCGGTATACTGCGTTGTAAGGTGAAACAGAAAAGAAATGGAAGTGCACGACGTCGCGGCCACGCATTCGTGTACTAAACGGTGGAAGAGTATAGTTGTCCTGAAAGAATGCGCGAACAGCCTTTGTATTTCGATGGAATGCAATGCGTCACTGCTCGCGAGGCTGCACGTCATAAAAAAAGAAACAGAGGAACAATAAACGGTACAGAGGTAAAAGCCGAAGCACGCAGCAAGAGAACGCGGAAATCGTTTCGTGCCGAGAGGAAAATCACTAGCGGGTATATTTAGCGCCGGGTAAGCAAAGGAACTATGCGACGTGGAAACCGTCGCAGTGTTCAATGAAGAAGAGAGAGAGAGAGAAAGCAAGATGAGGAAAGGCAAAAAAAAAAAAAATGCACGGTACATGCACAGCCTGAACTATATACAGGGTGTGCAAAATTAAGCAGTATTGTTTTCTCAAATTTAGGCACCAGGAGGCACGCGAAGACCACCTGTGCAAATAACGTATGTGGCCACGGGGACACAAAGTGAGATGATAATTATCGCTGTCAGCAGCCCAATTAACAAAAACTGAATAATTAACTCTTTTTTGACTGCAGTAAGTGGGTATGTTTGTACTGAAAAGTTCGTAGTGAGGCAGTCGTGTTTCTTAGTATCAATTGGAAGCATTCTTCTAGCGTTCGGTGCTCCGAGATATCCACCCGACTCCAAATTTTAATTGTCGTTCGCATGATTACGCGTGCCAGAGAGTTAGGATCGACGCAAAGCTGCTCCCTGATGTAACGCGGCTGTTTCGCGCGGCGTTTAGTCTGACAACGGGGCGCAGGCATTGGCAAATATGATAACTGTCCCCGTTCCCCTCTCGGCTGGCGAAATAAAAAAAAATCGGAGAAGCCGGAACCGCTGTCATGACACGCGACCGCGCAGCCTGTGACGATAGCGGCAGCTGCCATGCCGATATAATGACGCGAGCGGAGAATCCGGCGGGCAGTGTGCGTAACGGAGACTAGACGAGCGGGCATGTTCCTTGCCTGGGCTACGCAAATAAAGTGACTGCTGATTTCCAGGTACTGCAAGTTTTATTGAAAGCAAGAGCAGCAACTGCATGGCACACCGCACTGTCATATCTTGATTTCGCCAGCCGAGAGGGGGAAGGGGAACAGTTATATTTGCCTATGCCTCCACCCTGTGGTCAGACTAAACGACGCACGCAACAGCCGCGTCACATCAGGGAGGAGCTTTGCGCCAATCCTAACTCTCTTGCATGCGTAATCATGCGAACGACAATTAAAATTTGGAGCCGGATATCTCGGAGCACAGACATGGTAGAAAAATTCTAGTGAAACTGTGTAGAAACACGACTGCCTCTAACTTTTCAATATAAACATACCCACTTACTGCAGTCAACAAAAAGTAAATCGTTAAACTTCATTAGACTGCTGACAGCGATCATTATAATCTCACTTTGTGTCCCTCTGGCCACATAACTTATTTTCACAGGAGGTCTTTGCGTGCCTCTCAGTGCCTAACTTTAAGAAAACCATAAAGCTTAATTTTGAACACCCGGTATGCTAGACAATGAAACGTTATGTCCGTGATTTCTGTACATATTCCAGGCCTTAGGCTCCACCAATTCGAAGCAGATGTCACCGAACGCGAGTCCAGTTTCTTGAAATGTCGCTATCCAAATCCTTCGAATATCATGAGCGAGGAACGCTGGCTGAGTGGAGCACCGAACGCGTCTCGGGTGTAAACGAAGGCTCCGAAGTGCGCTTTCAAACCGCGTGCTCGGCAGGAAGACCGAGCTCACGTCCAAATTCCGTGACCGCGCAGTCACATGGTATAA
Source organism: Dermacentor variabilis (assembly GCF_050947875.1). NCBI lineage: Eukaryota > Metazoa > Arthropoda > Arachnida > Ixodida > Ixodidae > Dermacentor > Dermacentor variabilis. The sequence goes on along the minus strand of NC_134570.1, from coordinate 33,660,460 downwards.
CTTGCTCAGGCAGTAATCTATAAGCAGTACAGTTTGCTCCTAGCTGTACTCTACTGATAGGTAATTCCTTCCCAGACCACGTATTTCTTGCCACATTGATTGATTGATTGATTGATTGATTGATTGATTGATTGATTGATTGATTGATTGATTGATTGATTGATTGATTGATTGATTGATTGATTGGAAAGGATGTGAGAGACGCCATGAAGGGCCACGGAATAATTTTAACCACCTGAGATTCTTAAACGTGAAGCTAAATCAAACGTTTCTGCCCCCTGCCAATTAAAATATGGCCAACATGGCTGGGAATCGAACCCGGGCACTCGTGCTCAGCAGACGACGCCGAGCACTGGTCCTCATCACAGCGGGTCCGCCGGAAAACAACATGCAGCGCGTTGTTACAGCTGCGACTCAAGAACGAATGTAAGCCGGAAATCGCGTTTCAGCCGAGACTCATGGACCGCAGTATATCGCGGAGAAGATAGATTTTGGAGTGCAAGGGTCATAACTCAAAACGACGGGCTCCCAATCTTTTGGTTCTATTAGCTCATATCTCTCCACACAGCAAAAAAACAGGCTTCAGGAGGTCGAAACCGCACGTTTACACACGAGCACAAAATACACGCGCCACAAAGCACGCGTACAGACAAAACAAACGAAGAGATATGCAAGCCCGTGAGTTACGTCAACAGCACCACTCTGCGAATCCACTGCCTGTGAGGAAACAGAAAGACAGCCGCCCTATAGAGATGTCACGCACTGACACACATACAAACAATACGAACGAACAGCGCATACGAGAACCCCGCCGCGCACATCGTGGAAAGATTCATGCGCGTAACAAAGAATAGGGATTCACAGACGCATGTGCATACAATGAGCGCAGACAGATTTCGACACGTTGTCAGGGAACATCGGCTGGCGGTGAAAAAACGTCACCCGCAGCCTTCGATGACCACACGCCGAGAGTGCAGCGCATTGTTTCAGCAGCTATGGCACACGTGCATCGATCGGCCCCGGAAGAGAACCGAACAACCACGTGACAAGCGCCCCACTGCGTCCGTAGCGCGCGGGCACTCGCGCACCGCTTTTCCTCCGCATAGTTGGGTGCAGCAGAGCGTGCGGAAAGACGCTCTCCGTATATCCTTGCGCGCAAGAAAAGAAAAAGTCCGCTCTTGAATGCACAGAGATTGCTCGAGTTTAACGCTGTAATGTCCAAACGCAGTGCCGCATAAGAAAAAAAGAAATTTGAAAGACGCGTAAGCTTCGCTTTTAAGGGTGGAACGCGATAGCATTCAAAGATCCCCGAGTGCTTCCCATGCTTCCTTGCAACTGCAGCTTATATAAACGAGAGAGAGAGAGAGAGAGAGAGAGAGAGAGAAATTTGCAGAAAGGCAGAGATGTCGTCCTGTGGTTTATGGTTCCTTTTTTTGATGGTGTGCAAGGAACCGAAGCGGCCGCGCCGCTCGAACAGACCTCAAAGGGCAGCTGGAAAACGCTACTGCGTTAAAAGGAGTTTGTGTTTGAGTTTCCGCGTAACGGAATTACGTTTTCTAGCATGTTCAAATTATAACCAGACGCTATCAATTAGTTCAGTCATTTCCTTGCACCACATGAAGGGCCTGCGTGGTTGAGTATGTGTGGTTCGAAATTCTTTGTGCCGAAGTAGAGCAACTTGTCCGGCTTCACATCTCAGCATGACGAGTACGTTTGTACAAAAATAACAGTGAAATTCGGTCATAACTTAGGTTACAGTAAATAATCAGGAACTGCATGGTCTGCTTAACTATCCATAGCTGAAACTTATTTAACTATCCATAATTGAAAGCGCATCGAAAACACTAATATGCGGTAATTTTCTCGTGCTTAGAATTTTTAGGTATCAAAACGGCGTAGCATACACCGGGTTTTTCGTAAATTGCGTTCGACGTTCCTTACGATTAGGGAAGCTGAGATAAATAAATTAATTTAACAAAATTTCTTCGTTAAGTTGCTGCGATTTGGAAAACACAATTTTAGGGCGCTAAAAAGACACGCAAGGGCGCTCTGCCTGTCTGTGTATTTCTCCCTTGCGTGTGCCTGTTTAGCGCCCTAAAATCATGTTTTACGTAATGAAATTATTTCCTCTGGATTACTTTCACCCCCGAGGCACACATTTGAAAGGGATTCAATGCAGTAATAAGACAAGTAAATGTGTAAATTAGATTAATCAGTCATGCGATTGGTCCCACGGGAAGACCTGTAGCGCGCCATCCGATGTGCTCGTAATAAGCCTTTCCAGAAGTGAAAAAAGTTGTCGCTGCTGATTTTTACGGCGCAGTTACACAGAAGAGCAAAACTCAACAGCCGCAACTGTCACGCCCTTGGTAGACGCCCATCCAAGGGTGACGTGACTGCTTGTGTCTCACCGTCGGGCGAACATCAAGTCACCGTTCTTGCCAAGCCGCAGTCGCGTTAGTTTCATGGTCGAGACGAGAGAGTAACAGGTTCTAAAGACGAGCGTATAAGCCCGTCTCACATAGAAAGTGATACTGTGCATCAGCCTGTGCGCGTGATTTTATCCACGTTCAGCGCCTGCGCATGTCGCTCGAACCTACGCATGACTCGCTTACGAGGTTTCATCTACTAATATTAAGTTGAACGCTAGCTTCGAGCAAGTCTGCGCCGAGTTAAGCCGTTTACCTCAGTTACGACCGTGACCCTACCCAACGTCGAGCCTCGTAAAAAGCCACAACATCCCGACGTGGATTTCACAGGAGATGAAAATTTGAGTGAGACAAATGAGGCTGGAGAGAGGTGAACTCTTTGTCTTGCTGATGTGCGATAGGCGAAGTATATATAGCACAAGAGCAGAATCGTTCGACCAGAAGTAATGCGCGGAGATAATCTTTACGAAGTATTCGAAAAAGTTCGCATAACGCAGAAAGCTGGGCTAGTTGGTCTGACTACAGTTTGGCATAGTTATACATGTACAGCGCTGGAAAAACGGATACAAATAACATGAAGACGGGTGCTGAACGTCAACTGCTTTTACTAACACGCGTGTTAGTAAAACCAGTTGGTGTTCAGCGCCCCTCGGGTCTTCTACATGTTGTGTGCTTCCATTATTTCATGTGCTGCATAAATATGTCAAACCACTTCGAACAATACGACAGTGGCGGTACATCACAGCGATCTGCGCTCCAGCATGTGGAGTTAGGGTGTGAGCGTCCGATGTACGATGAAAACACATCGAACAACCAGGTGCCAAGCGCTGCCTTTTCTGGCAAAATCAATATCAGATAAATGGGATAGATAGTAAGCGGTATACTTCGGATGAGTCCCAATGAAGCGATCAATGCGCGCACTGCGTTTAAACTCTGGGACCTCCTTCTGTAGTAATATTTACCACATACCTTCTTGTATTCAAATATTTTCAATAAAACCTTCAAACTGCTCAGTCTCGTCGCACCACTGCGGAGTAACGCATAGAAATGTCGAACGTGGGCTCCGCGCTGTCCGACTGAAATAGTTTTAATCAGCCGTTATGAACAGTCTTTTCGGAATGCGCACGGCGTCTTAAACGCAAGCCCACAAAAGGATACTTAAGTGTCTCTACGCAGCCCATTCGAGTTATTCGCATTTCTCTACAGTGTGCCTTGAGTAGACTGGATGATCGGCCTTTCGGGAGCCTAGCTTGGACGCCCGGCTTCACAGCTCATCAGCCCAGAAAACCACACGAGCTCTGCTATACAGCAGATGAAGGCGACAGACTTGACTGTCCGACTGCACCTTGCTTAGTGATTTGGAGTCATGTCTTCTCCAATTACAAGCAGGTCTTCTTTCTCTCTCTTTCCCTCTCTCCCTCCACACGTGTAGTGTAGCAAACTGTGCAGTCTAGTTAACCACCCTGCCTTTCCTCCATGCAACTCCCCCCCCCCCCCCCCCCCTGTCTCTCTGTCCCTAAGCAGCGAATTGGTTTCAGTAATGTTTCGCAACCGGGCGTTTCTCTCATCTCCGCGTTTCAGTGCAATGCACGCAACTCTAAAGCGAGGCGGCGCGTTTCGCTGTCGGGAAGCGATTCTCAAGGACGCGGCCGGGCTCCAGCGGGACGGGTGCGCAAAGCGATCGAAAGAGCGCGCTGGGTGGGGAAACGGGGAGGGAGGGAAGCGTCCCGCGACACGAAATGCGGGTCCCGCAGGCCGACCGCTGTGGCCGACGCCGCCGCCGCCTCCGACGTTGCTGCTGCTGTTCGCACTGCAGCGTTTCGGTCGACGAGACAAACGTCGTGTGCCCTTGCGTCACCGGGACGAAAGCTCGCGCCTCCGTTGGAATCGAGTTTCCTCAGAAGGGTTGCGCAAGGCAGGGACGCTTTCACGCGTGCAGACATCTGCGGAGACAAAAGGCGGCGGAGGTGGTTTAAGGGAACAGTGGCGCCGGGTGCCAGGTTTAACGGTCGGTGACTCAATAATCGCGTTAGGTTAGAAGGGGGCTGAACTTCACAACAAAGGACTTCAGAATATAGGGGACGGGATAGACGGCTGACAAGGTGTGAGCTCCACAAGGCCTGCCGTATATAGAGCGAGAAAGGGCGGCACGGCGTAGTGGTGCGTGTGGATCTGCTTTATTGAAACTCGGCGGCGACCGTTACTGACGTCCCAGTCGGAAAGAACCTGGCCTTTGTGTACACAGTGGGAGGGGGGGGGAGGTTAAAGGTTAGTCCGCACAACGAAATTCTAGCACTTACCCGCTCTCGTGAGAGAAATAGACGCGAAGATAGATGCGACGAGGTTTAAGGTTAACCGCTACCTAACTGGGTCGCTTAACCTGCACCAGACGTAAAAGTTGCTTGCTTGCCTTTCTTGCTTCCCGCCATTCGTAAGCAGGCCTCTGTCCCTACGTCTGTAGCCAGGACTGAGAACTGCTTACAATTTAATGTTGGCATGTACCAATTTGGTTTACTAACGCTGGCTTTTGCTTCTCTATCCCTCGCTCCTTCGAGCTCAACAGAAGAATAACGTAGACGAAACTTTGTTTTTACTATCAGTCGGTGGGTATGAGTGTGACAAACGGACAGGGTTAAACGTCAAGCGGAAGTTACAAACTTGAAACGATTCCGCAGACATACTTATTCGTCCGGCTCCGACCTCACGTACAGCCGCTGCCTTCGCTCGCCTTTCTCTCTTGTGAGCAGGGCGGGGCAGCGCATTTACTTCAATAAGCACACAGTAGATCCTCAAAAGTAGCCACAGTAACCTTAAAACTGTAAACGGCGTCATAGAAATAATAAGTATTCGCTTGAATAGCGAAAACTTGTTCATATTAGATTTAAATCATCACAAGAAGGTTATGTCTGCATCAGCATATGAACTTGAGGGGGAAAAACGAGTCCGTTCGATTTGTAAGTTCAAGAAGCTGAGTGCAAAATGTGCACTTGGTCAGAGAGTAAGGCACGATGAGAGAGAGAGAGAAAGTTTTGTAAAAAATATATATAAAGACAGTTCAAGTTTACGAGTGAAGTAAAAAAAAATGGCGAATTTGATACCACTCTGTTGCAGTCGTGACAGAGATGTCGCATGCGACCTAAATATATGTATAGCCGTAAAGTTACGTTCGCGTTGAAGGCAAGGTGAATTCCAAAAAACAAATATATTTTCATTGCCTCACGTACAGTATAGTCAATCTACCACAGCGCGGCCAAAACTTTCATATACGGTACATTTACAATCAAAGTTCATACTCCCAAAATGAAATTGTAAAGTTTAACGTCCCAAATTGCACAGCGAGCTATGAAAGACCTAGCTCAGGAAGAACTCCAGATTAATTTTGGCCTCCTGAGCTTCTTTAACGCGCCCACAAAAGCATGGTACACGAACGTTTCTTGTCTTTAGATTTGTCCTGTTGCTCTTCCTTTCCTCTTCCCCCCCCCCCCCCCACCTTTCCTATCTTCCACTTCTGTGTTGCCGTCTCCTCCATTCTGAGAAGTAGACATGCGTTGTGCCCCTTCCGGTGTCAGTTAACAACTTGCTCCTTGCTTTCCCTTTCCTGTTAATTGTGTACATGTGTTGAAAACAAATAATAATAATAATAATAATAATAATAATAATAATAATAATAATAATAATAATAATAATAATTGCATTCCGTAGCCACGGAAACGTAGTAGCCGCGGCCGTGATTCGAACCCGCGACCACCTCGTTCTCAGCGGTACATAGCACTGAGCCACCCGTGCCCCACGTAAACAAGAAAGAATGGAAAAGATGAAACAAGAAGAGACTGAGGTCGAAAGAACGAAAAAAAAATGAAGAGAAAGAAAGGTATTCGTGTTCGATATATTTTCCTTTACAAACAAGATGTCGTCCCCTTCAAGGCGATAACCAAAGTAGCCCTGAACACTTTCGTCGTCCCCGTTATCTCCATAGTATCATATGGCACTATAGGCATACGGCCAGGCAAGCATCTCTAGCATCCGTTAAAAAAAAATCTCTCTCTCTCTTTTATATCTCTAACACTTACGTCTTTCTATACTGCATTTTTTTTTTCCTCGGGGATGGTGACGGTACGCCGGAGCCGCGATCGAGTGCACGCACCTCTTCCCAGGAAAAGCCAGCGCCCCGTTCGATCGAAGCACCGCGAGGCGCACGCTTCCCTTCGGAGCACGCGAGGAGACCCCCCCCCCGCCCGGCCGCATCGTTCAGCGACCCCTTCTCATTAATTCTTGACCTAAAATGACGACATACCGCGGAGGGAGACGCGCATGAAAAGAGATGAGGCTGCGTCAGTGGGCTATACACACTGCAAATGCAGGGCTGCAGGCACACGAGAGCCCACGAGATCCGACAAAAATAAAACAAACAAAAAAGCCGCGCGGATTTGGCGGGCGTTTCGAGCGAGCGCCAGCTTAGTTTCATCGAAGGAGACCGCGTACAATAACTAAACGCAGTGTAAGAGACCGCTAGGAAGGGCTGCACACCGAAGCCACTGAAGCGAATGAGAAACGACCGCCGCCTGTCGTAAGCCTCGAATGTTTGGTCAGAAAAAGAAAATTGCAGCCACAGTGCTGCACGCACATTATTCGCGCTTCTTAAGAAATTCGGAATGCCTTCGTCCAATGTACGCCACGACATAAGGTCACGGTTCTATCACCAGTATGTACCACGGAATAGCAGCTTTAATCGGTAACACCGATGGATACGTATTAACCGATACTACAGGCGGGTCGACACAGGGCGACGCTGCGTCGAAAGTACGCAGTAGACGCTCCATGTGGTTACGGCGACCGCGGCCGAAGCGCGCGTACCTCCCAGCCAATCACTTTCCTCTTGCTCCCTCCTCATCCCCTGTACCCATAGGCGGCGACATGACTTGGCGTTGCACTCCTGTCGTCACCCACGCACAAACAAGCACGGTTGACCTCAAAGGTCCCAGCCATTTCCAAAACAATACGTGTAACATGATCAGTGTGTCCCGCGTGGGTGTTTTGAGAAACGTCTGCACAAAGTTGTGAAAAGATTGGCGCTTTTTTTTCTCTATCTGTCTATGTGTGTGCGCGTGCGTGCGTGAGTCCTTGATTCTTATCACTTTCTCACTCTAAGCGGAGTGAGATGACTGCTTCAAGAAAATAAATACCGAAAGGAAACAGAATAGCGTAGTTTCTTTTTTTTTTTTTTTAGGAAACTATCGATAACAGCAGTCACACGGCCGTACGACGCGCTTGTCAGGGATATTCCGTTGAACTGGAGAAAGAGACAAGAAAGGAAAAAAAAAGAACAACGTTACAGAAGACAAACAGGAAAAGACGGCTAAATAGGCTACCATCTGCACGCAAAGCCCTACGATCTGGTACAGATTTGAGCCCGCATGCAGCGGGAATATCTCGATAGCTCGCCAACCGCGATCTTTTACCACTACTTTAAGAAAGGGATGGCAGCATGGCGCGATGGAGAGGATAACGAGGGCTTATGTTTCCCTGGCCACCCCCCCCACCCCCCGAAAAGAACGAACAAAAAGAAACAAACTAAGAAAAAAATAAAAGAACGAGATCTGAGAGCTCTCCTTCGGCCATCAAATTGAGATATCAGCGCAGTAAACCTAACTGTCGCTGCAGAGCATCACGGCGGCTTTCTATGGGCGGCCTATACAGTATATAGCCGTGCCACTAAAACAACTAAAGAACGTCCTTCTAAGCGCCGGGCATTAATCACACAGCACCGTCGCGGGAATGCCAAAAGTCCAAAGATTAAATGTGCTCCGGAGCACTTCGGCGAAAGTGTTATTATGCGTTAAACCAAAATACTAGGAAAGGCAAGCTGTTTCATACGTCGTGGACCTTCAATAGGATGCTCACTTTACGTATATATGGAGGTTGGAAAACGCCCATTTTGGGAGATCAGCGCAATTTTAATTTGCCCCTTGTCGACGATCCGCACCGCGCGAGATCTCTGCATTTGGCAGTATTCTTGTTTTTTTTTTCTCGGCGACGCCGTAGCTCCTTTTTTTTTTTTTTTTACATAAGCATATATGATCAAGAAGATTTTATTTCCCTGCTTTCTGCGTTGTTGTGACCGTTTTGTACGCGTACCTATATAAATGGCACAGCAACGCCGAAACAAAAGAAAAACTATATGCCGTAAAATGCGAAGAGTCCGCGTTACAGGCTGTCGACGAGCGGCAAATTGAAATATTATAGCGTGATCCCCCAAAAAACACCCGCTTCTTAATCTCTCGCTGGAATGGCACCGCTCGTATGCCAATTACCGAGGCTGAAATTAATGTTACGCAGCGGCACCGGCCCTGCAGTTCAGAGAAAGATGTGTAGAGCCCGTTTCGGGTGTAATGGGAAAAGGTCCATGCAGTCTGCGTAATGAGAAATGTCTGCCGTAAGTCGTATATATATGGTATTGAGACGAATTGTTTTGTACAGATCAAGGCGGGCCAATGAGATGACGGCTCGGAAGACTATACAAAGCGAAATATAAAGCTAGTCTCGTGTGCGCATACATTATTCAGATGTATGAAAAGGGACTTTGATGTTAGCTATTATAGGAGGGCTCTAAGCTGACCCCAAAAACGAAACTAATACTTAGCATTTCGATTTGCCTAAGGAAACCTTGAGGATGTTGTGAAGCCGCCACAGTCGAAGTTACCATCTGTTTCGTGACATTGTCTATACCATAATACCGGCTTGTTACAAGAATAATCCAGTTTCCACGGCAAAGTTTTGGATCACGAAGGGGGGCATCGGTAGGTACATTCAAAACATAAACCCCTTTGCAATTTCTTCGAAAACAAAGAAATTGGCGTTCTGGTGTTGCCGCGAATACGCTGTTCATAGCACCCGACGGTCCAGCGTGACATTAACATAATCTACTTCTACAGTGGTAACATGTCGCATCGCTAAAATATCAAAATTACGAATTATGAGGTTCAAAGTACAAAAACTACAAAATGGTATACGAAAGACGCTTGGCCGAAGCGGAAGACGCCGGAGTAATCTTGATCGCCTGGGATTTTTCCAAGGGGCCATGACACCAAACTTTCGAGCTTGAATTATGTATTCCATATGAAACCTCACGCGTCCCATAGCAAACTCGCATAACTTGAGCCGCAATTTGTGTGGCATAGAAAGCGCGTTTATATATACAGGGTGTTTCACTTAACTTGAGCCAAACATTGAAGATATGCAACTGCTGCGTAGGTAGACAGAACCAAGGTGATGGTGTTTGCCGTCGCTTGTAGATACTAAGGTAATATAGCGCATTCTGCCTAATTAGATAATTAGTGTTAATTAACTAACAAACTTCTCAATTACTATACTTAGATGAAAAGTGTTAAACTAATTGTAGAGCAACATCAAAAACTCCCGATACAGCTTTCTGTTGCTCAATAAGTGCCACATAAAAGCGTTTTTCCGAACGCAATATTGCCGCGCGACTGGCGGCTCGAGGCACTTTGCATGTATTCGCGGGCTTCTTTCACACTCGGAAAAACGCTCTTATATAGCACGTATTGAGCAACAGAAAGCTGTATCGGGAATTTTTCATGATGCCCTATAATTTTCTCATTGGTACTTTTCATCTAATTATTATAACTGAGAACTTGATTCACTAATTAAGACTAATGGTCTAATTAGGCAGAACGCAAAAAAGAATATGAGTCTCTCCAAGCAACGGCAAACATAATTCCCTTGGTTCGGTTTAGTTACGTAGAATTTGCATATTTTTAATGTTTGGCTCACGTTACCTGATACAGACTGTGTGCGTGTGTGTGTGTGTGTGTAACGGAAACACGTTATCTTAAATGCTACTCAATGCATGCTTACAAGTATTCAAGCTATTAAACTGTGAATGCTTAGGAGTAAAGATCAACGGCGAATACCTCAACCACCTTAGGTATTCAGATGACACTGTCGTGTTCAGCAACACTGGGAGGAACTGCAACAAATGACTGACGGCTGTTGCTGAGAAAGTAAGAGTAGGTTTGAAGATTAATATGCAGAAGACATGCAGATAATGTTTAATAGCCTGGCAAGGAAACAAGAATTCATGATCGCCAGCCAGCTTCTAGAGTCGGTGCAGGAGTACGTTTATCTAAATCAATTTACTCGGGACCCTGATCATGAGAAGAAAATTTGCCGAAGAATAAAAATGGCTTACTGAGAGAGGGAGAGAGATAATATTTAATGGCAGGAAGGTGGAGAGGCCAGCCTGAGTTAAGTGCCTCTAGTCTACTACTCCACGCTGGGGAAGGGGCTTGGGAAGTAACAGAGGTAGGATGTGCAGAGGAAGGAGGGTGGTGGCATGGTGAATATGACGAGGGCTGCGCAGCATAGTGCTCCTGCGCAATGCGTACGTGCACACTTCACAGCACAGCACAGTCACCTTCGCGGGCAGAGCTAGAAGTTACTACTTAGAGTGCATACGGTGGGCATTACCAAATCCTAACTGCAGGAACTTAAGCTTCCAGTCAACTCCCGACAGTGGTAACTACCACTGTCGTTAAAAAGCAAAGAGTGCAACAGTTGCATCCTACCAGTGCTAACATATATCGGGCAGTAACTTGGAGGTTAACAAAGAAGCTCAAGAACAAGTTAAAGGCCACGCAAAGGGCGACGGAACGAACAAGTTTGGGTGTAACGTTAAGAGACATGAAGAGAGCGGTGTGGATCAGAGAGCCAACGGGGGCAGCCGATATTCCAATTGACATTAAGAGAAAGAAATGGAGCTGGGCAGGCCACGTATTGAGCATGGCAGGCAACCGGTGGACCATAAGAGTTATAGAATGGGTGCCAAGGGAAGCGCAGTCGAGGACGGCAGAAAACTAGGCGGGGCGATTAAATTAGGAAATTTGCAGGCGCAAGTTGGAATCGGGTAGCACAAGACAGGGGTAATAGAAAATTGCTGGGAGATGCCTTCGTCGCGGTGTACAGCTGCGGTTTCTACTGCGCGTTACAAAGATCAATTGATAATAATAGTACAGCCATGTCATGGCCCCTTTAATGTGCACCCAGACAAAGCACGGTAGACGAACATATTCAGATTCAGCCCCCCTTGGGAATGCGGCCGCCGATTTTGGGAATCACATCCACGACTTCGTGCTCGCTAAGCAGCAGTATATTATTTTTTTTTTTCGTGGTACCAGCGTAAAATCAAATGGAAGAGAGAGAGGAGGGGAGAAGAGATGGACACCACAACCGCTGGGTGGCTATGGTGTCTGCGGTTGTAGCGTCTCAGTTACAGTGGTCTCAGTATTATGTTCAGCTTGATTTTGCTGGCAACACACACCGAGGGAGGAGGAGGAAATAAAGAGAGAAGGCAGGGATGTTAACTATAGGAATCCGCCTGGTTGGCTACCCTAGTCTGGGGGACGGAAAAGAGGGAATAGAAAGATGAGATAGCGAGAGATTGGGGAGGGCGAGGAAAGCCGCGGTGAGCTCGCGCGCGCACGCCGAGGGCCTGGGCGAGTCAAAGGCGTTCAGATAGGTCAGTCGCCCTAAAGAAAGACGAAAGTGCCTTTACAGCTTTGTGGGCCGACGAGCGACAGGGACGGTCTTCAAGTAGCACCTGCACGGATAACGGCCGATCATCCAGTCGTCGCAATGTGATCGATAATGTTTGTATTTCCGACTGAAATCGATGACTGGGGCACAATAAAAGTTCGATGTTCTCTTCGCCGCCGCAGACGTCGCACGTAGCACTGTCGGTCATTCCAATCAAAGTAGTGTACGCCTCCGTGAAAGCCATTCCCAACCACAGCCGGTATAGAAGCGATGCGTCACGTCGGTGCAGCCCGGGTAGAGGTCGGAACTGGAGCTAAGGGTACATTTCTTGCAACCTATGTATAGATAACCACTACGCTGTGTGTCCCAGCTAACGTTAGCCAAGCTGTTCAACTAAAAGAATATATAAAGAGAAACACGTTCTAAGATACGATTATAACATGTACGGTGTCCGGTCGTCAGACCTCTGACTCAGCTTGGCTAACGTTAGCTGGGACACTGCATATATGCGTACTACATAGCCCGTCCAACAGCACTGGTTATACGCTCAGCCGCGAAGTCGCGTATATCGCACTGCGAACAAGATGTCTGCAGGCAGAGATAGAGGGACAAAAGGAAAGGAAGGACAGGGAGGATGACCAGAGAATATCTCCGGTTGGCTACCCTATACTGGGGAAAGGGATAAGGAGTACAAAGAAAAAAATGCGAGAAAAAGAAAGGTAGGATGAACAACAGGAAAGCGCCCGTTCGGGCGCTGTCGCAGTCTCTGTGAAGACGCCACATAGTCACACACAGTGTCCATGTCGTCCCACTGCGTCATACGTCACACAGTGCACAATTTCGCAGAGTCACAGCGTGTCGCACGGTCCGGTATGGTTGTAGTGTCGCACGGTCCGGTATGGTTGTACCGCGCCAGCGCCCGCTGGGTATGTGCTGAGACGTCGATTCCCTGCTTCGTTTCTTATAGCCTGCAGTGAAGTCCTCATAATTTCAACTATCGTATTTACTCGACGAGGCGGCTTTTCATTTTTCCGTCAGGCGTGCTGCTACGGCTCCTCGTATACCACGCCCACATAGGCCCAGCTTACAGAGACGCGCCATCGCTCCAGAGAGGGCACAAAGGAAATATTAAAGGCGCCTGCGTAATTCACTTAAGCAACGCGCGCAGCGACTAACGAACTCGAGCTAGTTTTGTGCGCCTTTGCGAGTGCATTTGTTTTAGCCGGGCGTCGTTTACCTGCGCGTCGCCGCTTGCCTTGTCGCGTTCGCATCACTCACTCTGCAAGCGGGTCTAAGGAGACAAGCCCATTTGAAGTCGCCGACACGGGCAGCTAGCTGCGTGCGTATACGCAAGGCGCTCACGACTGGCTTCCCACCGAAAGCTTACATATAGCACTGTTTGAATGTGAACTCGATGTAACGCTTAGGAACAGCCGTTACATCGTTACGTTTCGTTGTTGTTGCCCTCTCACGACAACAACAACGAAAAAACAAAAATAATAGAAGAAGGGTCGGGGTGGAGGGCTCTGGCCTTTGATGACTGGGCTTAACGCTCAAAAGCAATTCAGGTGTTGTATATGGCGGAAGAGAGAGAGACAAAAGGGAAGGAAATTAAGACAGGGAGGTTAGCCAGTGTAAGTACCGGCTGGCTGCCCTGTGCTGGGGAAAGGGGTACAGGGAATAAAAGCAGAAAGACGAGGGAGAAAAACAAACCGAGATGTGGCGGAAGGCTTAGAAGAAAGGATCAACGAAGAATATCTCAACAACCTTGGTTTTGCAGATGGCATCGTCTTGTTCAGTAACACTGGGGATGAATTGCAACACATGAGTGAGGACTTTAACAGAGAAAGTGTAAGAATGGGGTCGAACATTAATATGCAGAAGACAAAGATAATGTTCAATAGCTTGACAAGGGAACAGGAGTTCAAGATCGCCAGACAGCCTCTAGAGTCTGTGAAAGAGTAGGTTTACCTCGGTCAATCGCAGGAGACCCTGATCACGAAAAGGAAATTTAGAGAAGAATAAAAATTGGTTGGGGAGCGCATACGGAAGGCATTAAGAAATTCTGACTGGGAGCTGACACTCGATAAGTATTTGTCGCGCACGCCCAATACACGGCATACAGGAGCGTTTTTGCCTTCCGACATCATCGAAATGAGACCGTCGTGGCTAGGATTCGAACCCTCGGCCTCGTGGTATTGAAAATCTAAACAGGAAATGAGACTTCTCAGGCGTGAAAAAATCTTGCTGACAATGCAATCAGTATTTCAGGTTCACGCGAAGAAAGCTTTAGGACGGAAAAGCGGAAGGCAAGTGAGCACACTTCAAAATATATAGCCGTACTTTAAACCATTTCAGTCTTTAAACATTAACTGAATCTGATTGATTGATTGATTGATTGATTGATTGATTGACTGATTGATTGATTACATAAGGTATGGACAACACGAGGAAAAGATCGGTAACTGTATACTTGAGACCACCGATTCAAATACCCTTCATACGGCCGATTGATTGATTGATTGATTGATTGATTGATTGATTGATTGATTGATTGATTGATTGATTGATTGATTGTATAATGTAAACAGGTTTTGAATAGAAGAAAAAGAAATATCGCGGATTGTGCGCACTGCAGTCGTCTGAAACATGGTGAGAACTTGAGGTATATCCCGACGCCTGAGAGGAACGGGGAAGCAGCGAGGAAATGGTGAAAGCGGTCATCGGCACGGCTTCCTGCTATCTCCGCTAGTCCGGGTCAGCCATAAACAATCACCGCAACGCACTCTTCATCGTTCATAATAACGATTTCGCGAACGAAGACAGTACAGCTGTTGACGGCCAGATCAAGATATACACACATGACATACAACAGAACTCCTTCGCGCAATTCGTTTCCATCGAAAGAGCGCGGGTCGGAGGCGCTGATGGAAGCAGTCATGCAGGCACGAAGGTACGCAACAACACCCTTCCCGTCCTCGTAACGGTGTCCGCAAAATCCTCAGATAGATGCGTCTTAAATCAAGCAGCCGACACGGCTACACGGCACAGCCCAGCTGTGGTCAGTACGTATACGTCACTGCAAGTGTCCCAACAGAGTCGGAGACAAGCAAACGAAAGAAAAAAAACGCCTTCCGCACACTCGGCAAAGAACGTTGCGCGAACTAAGCCAGTTCCGCAGGGAAATCGTAGCGACTAACTCGGCCGATATATCGTCCATGGATGGCTTAGACTATGGCTAATAGCATTCGCGCCTACCAGACGAACGATACCCGAGATTAACCCGCTTCTTGAGCAGCTGCGCACTTAGCCCATGCCACGACGGAACGAGACGTGAAAGAATTGTCTAATGCGCACGATAGGCGGATTTATTTTGATGTCCCAACGGAGCGACGCAAGTTCTGATGACGCGATGCCGTCGTGAAAGTAATCGTGATGGAGGACTCCGGTTTCATTCTTGATTTGTTTAACTAGTGCCCAAGTAAAGTTCATTGGCGCTTTGCATTTCGCCCCCATCCGAATGCGGCTGCCACACGGCAGGGAATCGGACCCGCGGCCTCTACAGAAGAATTACGCCTCACTGTGGCGGGCGACTTCTTACAATGCAAAAGCGCTAGTACGCTTTAACCGAAGCACGGCGGCTAGGTTATGCACAAACTAACAATCTTAGCGTAAAATTGTCAATGTATGGAAAAGTATATCCGCGCACGGATGACGAAAAGTTTACGCATCAAATCCTGAGCCTTGGAAGGGACGAAAGATGCTTGGCAGCCAGCATGCGATTACAGGTACATAACGGCGCTCGTGTTTAACCGTTCGGCAGCACACCTTTAAAATTTGAACTTGCGCACGCCGAGGCTTCATGACCTTCGTGCTTCAGCCCTCCCACTGGCTTTTACGCTAAACCATTAAACCACATGACCTGACTTCCTACTCTTACATGCTTGCAAGTTTAGATTACACCGCCGTCGAGACGGCGAAAACCACTTGATTGCGAATAAAACAGCGGGGAGCTAAGCTATAGGGGCGCGGTCTCGATCACTCGTCGCGAAATCACGGTCACCTAAGCTATAAATTGATATACTTCCATGCGCCCCGTAGATTGTCGAAAGGCCGTGTTACAACCCAAAAAGTAAAAAAAAAAAAGAAAAAAATGTGCAGGAGTGAAACCATCGTAGTGGGACCTCTCACGTAACGTATTTGTCAAAGGTGGAGAAAATGAGGGCTAATGTTTCAAACTCAGTATGGTCCTAACTATAGATTGGATCGCAGATCTGGATCATATGATCGAGTATGGCGGCAGCGGAAGAAACTGCTCAGAGGTTGCCGCGCTGCCTTAGGGAATGCATCAATAAAACGGGAGACAAAGCTTGCAGAACAAGTCTGATATTTTCGCGTAGAACGTCATACATAAACAACGGACCCTCCATGCAGTGCACAAGCGTGTATTGTATCGACGACAGTGTCTACCCTTACACGAGAGGCAAATCGTGCATGTCAGATCCTTACATCGCGAGTCTTCTTTAGAACGTACTTTCTCGTGACCATCCACTCAAGTCCACTTGAACCACCGCGTTGGGGCAGGAAGATCGAATCAAAGCGGCGAAGTTGTAGCAC